>NC_092109.1:10079042-10379042 GCF_045679555.1 Salvelinus alpinus
ACCTTGAGGTCTCTGTAGACAGAAACTATTATGAAAGGGGGGGGGGGTTTGGAGAGTCCTACCTTGAGGTCTCTGTAGACAGAAACTATTATGAAGGGGGGGGGGGGGGGGGGTATGGAGAGTCCTACCTTGAGGTCTCTGTAGACAGAAACTATTATGAAGGGAGGGGGGGGGGGGGTATGGAGAGTCCTACCTTGAGGTCTCTGTAGACAGAAACTATTATGAAGGGAGGGGGGGGGGGGTATGGAGAGTCCTACCTTGAGGTCTCTGTAGACAGAAACTATTATGAAGGGAGGGGGGGGGGGGTATGGAGAGTCCTACCTTGAGGTCTCTGTAGACAGAAACTATTATGAAGGGAGGGGGGGGGGGTATGGAGAGTCCTACCTTGAGGTCTCTGTAGACAGAAACTATTATGAAAGGGGGGGGGGGGTATGGAGAGTCCTACCTTGAGGTCTCTGTAGACAGAAACTATTATGAAGGGGGGGGGGGGGGGGGGTATGGAGAGTCCTACCTTGAGGTCTCTGTAGACAGAAACTATTATGAAGGGGGGGGGGGGGTATGGAGAGTTCTACCTTGAGGTCTCTGTAGACAGAAACTATTATGAAGGGAGGGGGGGGTATGGAGAGTCCTACCTTGAGGTCTCTGTAGACAGAAACTATTATGAAGGGAGGGGGGGGTATGGAGAGTCCTACCTTGAGGTCTCTGTAGACAGAAACTATTATGAAGGGAGGGGGGGGTATGGAGAGTCCTACCTTGAGGTCTCTGTAGACAGAAACTATTATGAAGGGAGGGGGGGGTATGGAGAGTCCTACCTTGAGGTCTCTGTAGACAGAAACTATTATGAAAGGGGGGGGGGGTATGGAGAGTCCTACCTTGAAGTCTCTGTAGACAGAAACTATTATGAAAGGGGGGGGGGGGGGGGGGGGGGTATGGAGAGTCCTACCTTGAGGTCTCTGTAGACAGAAACAATTATGAAGGGGGGAGGGGGGTATGGAGAGTCCTACCTTGAGGTCTCTGTAGACAGAAACTATTATGAAGGGAGGGGGGGGTATGGAGAGTCCTACCTTGAGGTCTCTGTAGACAGAAACTATTATGAAGGGAGGGGGGGGTATGGAGAGTCCTACCTTGAGGTCTCTGTAGACAGAAACTATTATGAAAGGGAGGGGGGGGGGGGGTATGGAGAGTCCTACCTTGAGGTCTCTGTAGACAGAAACTATTATGAAAGGGAGGGGGGGGGGTATGGAGAGTCCTACCTTGAGGTCTCTGTAGACAGAAACTATTATGAAGGGAGGGGGGGGTATGGAGAGTCCTACCTTGAGGTCTCTGTAGACAGAAACTATTATGAAGGGAGGGGGGGGGGGGTATGGAGAGTGCTACCTTGAGGTCTCTGTAGACAGAAACTATTATGAAGGGAGGGGGGGGGTATGGAGAGTCCTACCTTGAGGTCTCTGTAGACAGAAACTATTATGAAAGGGGGGGGGGGTATGGAGAGTCCTACCTTGAGGTCTCTGTAGACAGAAACTATTATGAAGGGGGGGGGTATGGAGAGTCCTACCTTGAGGTCTCTGTAGACAGAAACTATTATGAAGGGAGGGGGGGGGGGGGGGTATGGAGAGTCCTACCTTGAGGTCTCTGTAGACAGAAACTATTATGAAGGGAGGGGGGGGGGTATGGAGAGTCCTACCTTGAGGTCTCTGTAGACAGAAACTATTATGAAGGGAGGGGGGGGGTATGGAGAGTCCTACCTTGAGGTCTCTGTAGACAGAAACTATTATGAAAGGGGGGGGGGGGGGGTATGGAGAGTCCTACCTTGAGGTCTCTGTAGACAGAAACTATTATGAAGGGAGGGGGGGGTATGGAGAGTCCTACCTTGAGGTCTCTGTAGACAGAAACTATTATGAAGGGAGGGGGGGGGTATGGAGAGTCCTACCTTGAGGTCTCTGTAGACAGAAACAATTATGAAGGGGGGGGGGGGGGGGTATGGAGAGTCCTACCTTGAGGTCTCTGTAGACAGAAACTATTATGAAGGGAGGGGGGGGGGTATGGAGAGTCCTACCTTGAGGTCTCTGTAGACAGAAACTATTATGAAGGGAGGGGGGGGTATGGAGAGTCCTACCTTGAGGTCTCTGTAGACAGAAACTATTATGAAAGGGAGGGGGGGGGGGTATGGAGAGTCCTACCTTGAGGTCTCTGTAGACAGAAACTATTATGAAGGGAGGGGGGGGTATGGAGAGTCCTACCTTGAGGTCTCTGTAGACAGAAACTATTATGAAGGGAGGGGGGGGGGGGGTATGGAGAGTCCTACCTTGAGGTCTCTGTAGACAGAAACTATTATGAAGGGAGGGGGGGGGGTGGGTATGGAGAGTTCTACCTTGAGGTCTCTGTAGACAGAAACCTACCTTGAGGTCTCTGTAGACGGAAACTATTATGAGGGGGGGGGGGGGGGGGGGTATGGAGAGTCCTACCTTGAGGTCTCTGTAGACAACAAAGCGGTTGTGCATGTGTTCCAGTCCCAGGATGATCTCTGCTGCGTAGAAGCGCATCTCCTTCTCACTGAACACACCGTGCTGAGACAGGTGGTAGTGCAGGTCCCCGCCTACACACACACACACACACACACACTTAATACCATTCCTTGAACACATCTTTCTACATGAGACAGTCTGCATGACCCAATAAGAGCTACGACTTGATCAATGTAATCTATTCATGAACTTCCTGGTGATCTACTGTGGAGGACAAACGAGGATCCATGGAAGATTTACCCCCGAGACACACACACACACACACAGATCTCCTAGTGAACATTTAGAGCTGTATCCCAATGGGGGATGGGGCCAAGTAAAGAAGTGTGTGTGTGTTAACCGCTGTGTAAATATGAGCCATTGTCGGTGCGTTTGTGCCTCTGGGCCTGGGTACCAGTCTGTGTAGGCAACATTCAGCTCCTCGATCTCCGTGTCATATGCCACGTTAAGGGTCGCAAGGAGGAGAATGACAAAAACAGCCCGGGGACCCAGACCAGCGTGCTTCCACTAGCAGACTCGGGAATCAATTGGAGACCTGCGGATGTTAGCCTACTTAACCATAGGACAAGCCGGAGAGAGCAGAGAGCCGTCTGCGACGCCCTGTCCAGTTCCGTGCAACGGTGTACTTCGAGGGGCCTCCTCATTTCATAGTGGAGGAGTGCTCGGTGGGACAGACCTCTACAGTGACGCTCTTCGCGGGTTGACTGGGAGAATCAGTTGTGACCTTTCACCTTTCTCAGAAGCCGGCAGCTAAAGGGGTTAGGGAACCTTACCATTCATCAGGTCCAGAATGAAGCAGAGTTTGTCTGGTGTGTGGAAGGCGTACGTCATGCACACGATGAACGGACAGTCCTACAGCGACAGAGAGAGGGAGGGGTGGAGGGAGAGAGATGTTTATTTTATTTTAAATGTGCTTAGATAATGTCAGACATGCAGTGCCAGTCAAAAGTTTAGACACGCCTACTCATTCAAGGGTTTTCTTTATTTTGGACTATTTTCTACATTGTAGAATAATAGTGAAGACATTAAACCTAGGAAATATGTAGTAACCCCCCCCCAAAAAAAGTGTCAAACAAATCAATAGATTCTTCAAAAGTAGCCATGACAGCTTTGCACACTCTTGGTATTCTCTCAACCAGCTTCACGATGTAGTCACCTGGAATGCATTTCAATTAACAGGTGTGCCTTGTTAAAAGTTAATTTGTGGAATTTCTTTCCGTATTATTGCGTTTGAGCCAATCTGTTTAGTTGTGACGTGTGGGGGGTATACACAAGATAGCCCTATTTGGTAAAAGACCAAGTCCATATTATGTCAAGAACAGCTCAAATAAGCAAAGAGAAATGACAGTCCATCATTACTTTAAGACATGAAGGTCAGTCAATCAAAAACTTTGAAAGTTTCTTCAAGTGCAGTGGCAAAAACCATCAAGCACTATGATGAAACTGGCTCTCATGAGGACCGCCACAGGAAATGAAGAGCCAGAGTTACCTCTGCTGCAGAAGTTAAGTTCATCAGAGTCAACTGCACCTCAGATTGCAGCCCAAATAAATGCTTCACAGAGTTCAAGTAACAGACACATCTCAACATTAACTGTTCAGAGGAGACTGAATCAGTCCTTCATGGTCGAATTGCTGCAAAGAAACACCTACTAAAGGACACCAATAAGAAGAAGAGACTTGCTTGGGCCTTCAAGACTGTTGGAAAAGCATTCCAGGTGAAGCTGGTTGAGAGAATGCCAAGAGTGTGCAAAGCTGTCATCAAGGCAAAGGGTGTCTACTTTGAAGAATCTCAAATCTATTTTGATTTGTTTTTGGTTACTACATGATTTCCGTATGTGCTATTTCCTAGTTTTGATGTCTTCACTACTATTCTAGAATGTAGAAAATAGTAAAAAATAAAGAAAAACCCTTGAATGAGTAGGTGTGTCCAAACTTTTGACTGGTAAATGTGTGTGTGTGTGTGTGTGTATATCTATATAGACAGGATTTCGACATAAAGCTCTGTGCGTCTGTGTTAAGATGGTATCAGACCGGTAGATCTGAAAATGATACTCCCCTTGCATTGTGTATGTGAATATACACATACTGTATGTGTATAGACAGAGTCTCGACTGAAAGGTGTGTGTGTGTGTGTGTGTGGAACGTACCCCTGTGCTGACAAGTGACAGCATAATTCTCTCGTTCAGAGCCAGAGTCTCCCCCTGCTTCATCTTGATCCTTTTCTTATCCAAACACTTCATGGCATACCTGAGACACACACACACACACACACACACACACACACACACACACACACACACACACACACACACACTTGGACCTTACTGGTTCTGTCCTGCTGAGGAACCATTGTTCCTGTTGAATCTTTTGTCTCCTCTTGTACCCCCCCCCCCCCCCCCTCCTCATTTATCGTGTATGTTTGTTTCCTCCACTTTCGCCATCCCTCTTCCCCCTGCACTCGTTCATGTTCCTGCGTTACTCACATCTTGCCGGTGTCAGCCTTCCTGCAGCCGTACACCTCCCCGAAACCCCCCCGACCGATGATGCGGTGGACACTGAAGTCATTCATCGACAACTGGAGAGAGTGAGTGAGAAATAGAGAGAGGGGGATGAAAAGAGAGAGTGAGAAATAGAGAGGAGGGATGAAAAGAGAGAGTGAGAAATAGAGAGAGAGGGGGATGAAAAGAGAGAGTGAGAAATAGAGAGAGGGGGGATGAAAAGAGAGTGAAAGAGGGGGGGATGAAAAGAGTGAAAGAGGGGGGGGGGTGAAAAGAGAGAGAATGTGAGAAATAGAGAGGGGGGATGAAAAGAGAGAGAGTGAGAAATAGAGAGGGGGGATGAAAAGAGAGAGAGAGAGAAATAGAGTGGGAGGATGAAAAGAGAGAGTGAAAGGCGGGGGCGGGGCGGGGCGTGAGGTTACACTTCAGACAATAGCTTATAATGGAGGTTCATGGAAAGGTTTTTCATCAGGACGCTTATAGGAGTAACACACACACACACACACACACACACACACACTGAATAATACACCGCAACGTTACTCACATGGATGTTCAGCTCCACATTCTTCCACTGGCAGAAACGAGTGAACTTGTCACTGGCGAGAGAGGAAAAAGAGGAGAGATGAAGAGATAGAGAGAGGTTAGCCTTCGAGCCCCCAGCCTACAGACTGTGGTAGTGTGGAGAGAAGCCTTTCTGTTTCGACACAAATGGATGAATGGATACTAAAAGCACTTTTCTTCTAAGTCTGGAGAGGATGAAAAAGTACATATTATTCTGGCCACTATTCAACATCTTCCCTTTCTCCTCTCCTCCTGCCTCACCCCCATCTCACCTCTCTATGAACTTCTGGAAGATCATCCCTCGCAGGCTGTCACAGATCTCCACGATGTACGGCTGAACACAAACAGGAGTGAGTTAGTGAGTGTGAGAGAGAGGGAGAGTGTGAGTGTGACGCCCAGTATGTAGCAGGGATGCAAACTGGTGAGGGACCCCCCCCCCCCAAAAACGTTATTTTTCGCACGGAAACGCCAAATTTATTTTCCCGAGAATAGCAAGTCCATAATACACACTTGCAAATAGTGTGCTGGTGAGGGGGGGGGGGGGGTTAATGCTCATCATGACATGCAATGACAATCTCAGTGTCCAGATATGAATACGTCAGTCTTCAAAGCATTTGCATCTGCCACGCGGTTCTATAGGAGGTGCCTGAAGAAAAGACACAAATCCCGTGGTCTCGTATCTCCAATACATTGCCAGGTGCACTTTCGGTGTTAAACGGTATTCAAATACGCTAACTCATTCACTGAAACAAAGGAGTACACGGGCACGACGAAAGTACTTGAGGAAGAGTGTTTTAACGGTAAGAAGTAGACTAAAATGTGAATTTAATAAATTCAAGTTGAAATAAACGTTTTTTGGAGTGTTCAACGCTCGATCAAGCACAACGCAACACTCAAACAGGAGTCACTTAGGCGAGCTACAAATGTTCCGCTGTCCCTTTAAGAGCGGGAGAGTGCCGTGGCAACGGTGGAGAATCTCCAACGTCTCTTGGCGGCTTCAAACGTAAACATTGAAAAATGACCTAGCACGTGACCAAAACTATGTAAATAGTAGACATTCGGGTAAATACGACCAACTTCTATGCCTGTACGCTTCTAAAAAAAAAAGAAAAAAAAAAAGTTTTGTTTCAGCACTTCTCACATTGCACCCAGCCCCCCCCCCCGGTTTGGAGAGACGACTCACTCTGATATGACATCACGCTCTCAAGTCAGTTTCGGATTGTTTTTGTAGGAAGCGTAGGGATGCATTCTGTGCTCAGTCAATGATTTCCACATGAGAAACAGACCCTCCCATCCTAACCTTTTTTGTGTTGCTTCGCATCTACACGAGTCGCGTGGATTTTTGGAACCGAAACGGCGAATATTGCCGCGAAAAGCAGCAAAGTTTGCGTCCCCGGTGTGGGGCTGCGCAGACACGCAAACGGGAGTCGGCGAGTGAGCGTGTGTTCCTCACCTGGAAGAGAGAGGGAGGCACCTGCTTCTTGGCCAGGTGAGTCTGAACGTGATCCACTGCTTTCTTAGAGAAGGCCTGAGAGAGACAGAAACAGAGGGAAAGGGGGAATCGACAAGAGTATGGGGGAGGGGGGGGGGGGGGGGGGTGGAGAGAAAGAGGAGGGTCGTGAAACAAATATAGCAACAATAAATGAGTCATTCCCAGTGCAGTTTGGCATGCAAACGGTTTTAGTTCGGTTGGGGTGTTCCATTGTGTCTAATCATGTAAACTTCCTCCCTGAGAGGAACATAATACATTTCAGGCTGACGTGGGTTTGACGGTTTTAGGTGACCCTGTTACGCTGTGTTGGGCGTGTGTCCCGTGTTGACGCCGTGTCCTTACATGTGAGCAGGAGAGGAGTTCCTTCATGATGTAGCCGTCATAGATCTGTCTGCTACGGCACAACCTCTCCTCTTCAGAGTCCAACTTCTCGTAGTCCTTAATCTGACACACACAGGGGTTAACACACACACACACACACACTTCCTCTGAAACATACCATGGAATTAGCCTAATCTCAAACGTCTCACATGCTCGCAAATCCAACGGACAACACACTAGACTCCAGCTCTCTGACCAATGTGAGTGAGTGAGTGAGAGAGCGAGGGGTAAAGAAACAGACAGATTGAAAGATATACACGTTATGTACAAAAGTATGTGGACACCCCTTCAAATGAGTGGATTCTGACTATTTCAGCCACACCTGTTGTTGACAGGCGTGTAAAACCGAGCACACCGCCATGCAATCTCCATAGACAAACACGGGCAGTAGAATGGCCTGTACTGAAGAGCTCAGTGACTTTCAATCATGGCTGCGTCACAGGATGCCACCTTTCCAAGTCAGTTCGTCAAATGTCTGCCCTGCTAGAGCTGCCCCCGGTCAACTGTAAGTGCTGTTATTGTGAAGTGGAAACATCTAAGTGCAACAGCTCAGCCAGGAAGTGGTAAGGCCATACAAGCTCACAGAACAGGACCGGCGAGTGCTGTAGGGTGTAAAAATCATCTGTCCTCGGTTGCAACACTCACTACCGAGTTCCAAACTGCCTCTGGAAGCAATGCAAGCACAATAACTGTTCGTCGGGAGCTTCATGAAATGGGTTTCCATGGCCAAGCAGCCGCAAACAATCCTACCTGCCCCAATGCATAGTGCAACTGTAAAGTTTGGTGGAGGAGGAATAATGGTATGGGGATGTTTTTCATGGTTAGGACTAGGCCCCATAGTTCCAGTGAAGGGAAACCTTAACGCTACAGAATACAATGACATTCTAGATGATTCTGTGCTTCCAGCTTTGTGGCAACAGTTTGGGGAAGGCCCTTTCCTGTTTCAGCATGACAATGCCCCTGTGCACAAAGCTAGGTCCATACAGAAATGGTTTGTCGAGATCGGTGTGGAAGAGCTTGACTGGACTGCACAGAGCCCTGACCTCAACCCCATCAAACACCTTAGGGATGAATTGGAACGCCGACTGCGAGCCAGACCTAATCGCCCAACATCAGTGCCCAACCTCACTAATGCTCTTATGGCTGAATGGAAGCAAGTCCCCGCAGCAATGTTCCAACATCTAGTGGAAAGCCTTCCCAGAAGAGCGGAGGCTGTTATAGCATCAAAGGGAGGACCAACTTCATATTAATGCCTATGATTTTGGAATGAGATGTTCGATGAGCAGGTGTCCACATACTTTTTGGTCATGTAGTGTACGTGTGCGCTTCCTACCTCTTCGTAGAACTTGAGCTGTGGTACGGCCTCGTCGATTTCAGTCAAACAGAAATCTTTGAACAGCAGAAAACCTGAAACAGAGAAACACACACTGTCAGCGAGAATACACACACATAGTTGTTTCTTTGACATTACGATATTAATTACACAACTCTATTTGTGTACACATGTGTGTGTGTTTTGAACTAACTGCAGGAGAAGTCACGTCACTGCCAACAAAGCTGCTGGGGTTGACTTCCACACAGCCCTTTCCTTCGAGACTTAGGCCTGTAGTGGATTGGCCTTAAGAGAACACGATTCTCATCTCATTGAGCCAATCCCCTGACACACACACACACACACACACACACACACACACACACACACACACACACACACACACACACACTGCAATGTGCCTCAGACGGACCACAATGACAGGGAGTGATAGTGCCCTCATCTCACACCTCTACAGTCTGCATAAGATGGCAAAAAAAAAAATCACACAAAAAACGCTCGCCACACACACCATCTACTGGAACCCGTCGGAAACAGTGCTCAGAAACTAGCTGTCGCCGTGGTAACCCGCCCGTTGCCTTCCCGGCACGTGTGTCCGTCTCTTCCCGGGGCATTAGCCAATTAGCATTACTGCTGCTAAAATAGACGGGCTAACGAGATGACACGGGGAACAACCTTGCAGAGACAAACAAACACGTTTGCTACTGGGCCTCTTCTTCCCCTTTGCTCCAAATCCTTCCTCCGCCTGATCGCTCTCTCTGCAGTGGTAGAACTAGTAGTGTGGGTTTACAGACGGTACAAATACGAGCGGCCCTGAAACCACAGGGAGCAGAGCAATACAGATCAAGTCGATTGTCAGACGAAATCCCATAAATTGATGGACTAGGGGTGGACAACCCTGCCCGGGTAGAAACCTTGGCTACCAGAAGTTTGGGGTGAGGAGGACGGGTAGAGGAGGACGGTAGACGAGAGAGGAAAAAAGGGAGAAGGGAAGAGAGGAAGTTAGAACATTGTTCACCAGCATTCACACTTCTCCTCTCTACGACCGTGCGACTATCACTTTACACAAAACAACACAACAGTCAACTCTGGCCTCCCTGTCACAGGAAGACGAGGTTATTTAAAGAACGGAGTCATCTCACAGTAACACTGCACACAGAGAGTACCCTCACACACACACACACACACACACACACACACACACACACAGACACAAACACACAAACAGGCTAACACTTACGCACGAGACACACACACACACACCAAACTAGATGAACGAGTGTGCTGTGGTTAAAGAGATTCTCGGGTACTTTCGTATACTTTTTAGCCAGTAGTTCTGAAAGTGGCGTTCACCAGCCAAAAGTGGTCCCCGAAAATGGCGTATTACATCATATATGTGCACCATATCCTTGCTCTCCCTCTGCCGTCTGTGCACCTGGCAAGCTGTCACTCAAATAGCGGAGGGGCTGAAGCTCATTGGCTAGAACGCAAATTGCCGAGGGGGGGGGGGCTGGCCCATGTGGGGAAAAATATGAAGAGAATGGCGCAGGCACAGGTTCCAGCAAAACAGTCGCTCTCAAATGTCGGGATTTCCTGGATAATCGATGTAAAACAAGACCTCTGCTCATAAACTACGCGTATGAGCTACGCACGGACGCATCCAGCCCAAAAACGTAGCAGTTCAGAGTTCGGAGGCAGGTCTTTTAACTGAGCTGTCATGAGCAGCGTCTCTTCATAACCTCCCAGAGAGAAAGAGAGACGGGGGAGGGAGGGAGAATGATGCACTGTGTACTACCTCAGAACAGAGGGAAATGCATCTCAACTCTTTTCATTTGTCCCATTGATTCACTTAAAAAGGCGCCGTCTGAAGAGACGCCGTTCGATTCGCTAGCTACACACGCACGCGTTAAATCAGACGCGCACACCTAGTTAAAAAAGGAGGTGCTGTGGCAGACGCCGTGTGACGCTGAGCTATGGCAGCACAAGACCGTGAGATGGTCCAGACGGGGAGGTGACTGGATTGATGTACATCGTGATGATGAGCGAATCGTCATATTTCCCCTCTGTAGTACAAAGTGCACAAGGCCTTGCCGCAGAGCTAAAAACTCTCCCACCACTACATACTGCTTGACGCACCACTTCTGCGTTTGTGAGTCTTCTTTCTCCAATGGCGTCCATCTGACCAGCGCTGCGTACACGCAGACAGACACACACAGGAAGAATGCTGGGAGGAAAAACAAACTACTTTCATTCTCTCCCCTTCCCCCTCTTTTATCTCTTCTCCAGACCCTATGCATTATTTCCTCTCCAGGCCAAGCCCCTCCCTCTCCCCGTCCGCCTCTGTTCCTGTCAGAGTGGCACGCAGACACACACACACACGCACATCGGGATTAACGTGTGCAGAGAGGATCCTTGTTTGCAGCGAGGGTGTGTGTGCGTGCAACGAACGTGCGCTCACACACCCGGGCGTTATTTGGAATAAGGGTGGAAGAGAGAGATTTTATGTCACTGGAGTCGGGGATTAACAATCGCAGGACACGTCAGCACTCACTAGCTAATTCAACAAAATGGTCTCACAGAGAGCACACACACACCAAACGCCCGCACACACACACTCCTAGGATGAAACATATGCTTCTCTGTGCTTAGTGTCATTACTGGAATCACCTGAACTGGCTAAATATAACGTGCTGATTAAGTCTCCCTAACTCACAGCTCAACAGTCCACACCTCTCCTCCATCCATCTCCACTCTTTCGCTCCAGTCCTTTGATGTAGGAAGCTTCATTTCTCTCTCTCTAACTCCCGTCTTTCTCCTGGCTCTCTCGCTCTTCCGGCTCACAATGTCTTTCCTTCAATATATCCATGTAGACAACCCCCCCCCCCTCTCTCTCGCTCTCTCTGTTCCGTCTTTCCATCTCTCATCACTATACAGGAAGTGTCTAATCATAACAGAAAAAGTGTGTGTGCATGCTTAAACCGTCCCCACACCCACATTTAAGCAGAAACAAACACTTTTACGCTCAAGAGGAACAAAACCTGCTCAGGGCTCCAGACTGCAACCATTTAGTCACATTTTGTGACCCTTTGACTTGGCTGTGCAAGTACAGAAATGCATTGGTCGCATCAGCGCGAGCTGCACATTCTACACGGTCACCTCACTCCAAACGTCCTAAAACCATGACTTGGTCAAACAGTAATGTGCAATATCCTTATGATTCCTGTAATGAAAGTCCCTGCCCTGCGGCCGTTTCGTAGGGGCCTGGTTCTGTGACGAGCGAGCCACTCATTCCACACTCGATCTAGCTAACGTGTTTTGGAGTTCACACTTACTCGGGTGGTGAATTAGCCCCAGATAAATATGCCCATGATATTAGTGCACATACAGATGTAGGCAAATTCATCTCTATTGAACAAAATACAGCTTCTTCTTTTTTTTGCATTCTATTTTAAACAGTCAAATATAACAATAGCATAATCGTCAACCCAGAATTCACCCCAATCACTGGATCAGGTTGCGCATATAAAATATATTGAATCATGCATTTCTGCATGGACGTGTTCGATGAAACAACACGCTGTTTGAATACCATCTCAGTAGTCGATTACACCTCTTAATAAAGTACCGTCAATGACTATATATGATAACTTGTTTTTTTCTATTCCGCGAGGCCGCAAAACAAAAGTATGGTGCTACCAAATCATCGTCTGGTTCCACCAGGGGAAAAGGTTAGTGGGCTCCAGGGGAAAAGGTTAGTGGGCACCAGGGGAAAAGGTTAGTGGGCACCAGGGGAAAAGGTTAGTGGGCACCAGGGGAAAAGGTTAGTGGGCACCAGGGGAAAAGGTTAGTGGGCACCAGGGGAAAAGGTTAGTGGGCACCAGGGGAAAAGGTTAGTGGGCACCAGGGGAAAAGGTTAGTGGGCACCAGGGGAAAAGGTTAGTGGGCACCAGGGGAAAAGGTTAGTGGGCACCAGGGGAAAAGGTTAGTGGGCACCAGGGGAAAAGGTTAGTGGGCACCAGGGGAAAAGGTTAGTGGGCACCAGGGGAAAATGTTAGTGGGCACCAGGGGAAAAGGTTAGTGGGCACCAGGGGAAAAGGTTAGTGGGCACCAGGGGAAAAGGTTAGTGGGCACCAGGGGAAAAGGTTAGTGGGCACCAGGGGAAAAGGTTAGTGGGCACCAGGGGAAAAGGTTAGTGGGCACCAGGGGAAAAGGTTAGTGGGCACCAGGGGAAAAGGTTAGTGGGCACCAGGGGAAAAGGTTAGTGGGCACCAGGGGAAAAGGTTAGTGAGCACCAGGGGAAAAGGTTAGTGGGCACCAGGGGAAAAGGTTAGTGGGCACCAGGGGAAAAGGTTAGTGGGCACCAGGGGAAAAGGTTAGTGGGCACCAGGGGAAAAGGTTAGTGTGCACCAGGGGAAAAGGTTAGTGGGCACCAGGGGAAAAGGTTAGTGGGCACCAGGGGAAAAGGTTAGTGGGCACCAGGGGAAAAGGTTAGTGGGCAGCAGGGGAAAATGTTAGTGGGCACCAGGGAAAAAGGTTAGTCTGAAGCAGGGTGTGAAATTACATTTTTGGTCCACCAGCCATTGTGGCAGGTAGATAAAAAATACATAGAAAATTGAAAATTGGGGGGCGGGTGTTAATTTCCAACCCTGGTCTGTGGCCCTGCTACTTTAGAGCAGACACACACACACACCTTATGAGGTGTTGGCAGCACTTAAGTACCATAGATATTTCAACACGACCAACTTCCTGTTAACAAGTTATTTCAGATCATCACTCTGGTCTTTTGCTACCTTCCTTTCCCTCCACTTTTGCTTCCTCTCGCCCACGCACGCCAGATGCAGTCAAACCTCTTTCAGTTTCATTATGAGCCTGTGAAGTAGGGCTGGGCGGTATTCAGATTTTCATATTGTAATACCGCCCTTCTCGCACACCAGGATGTATGGTATTACCGGCTTAGTGCACAAGGGGGCTCTAAAAATCGCCCCAAAAAAATCCCATCGGGCGTCTATTACCAGAATGCTAACGGAATTAGCACAAGTACGGGCAAATTTCCATGGAGGCTGCTAGCTAGATATACTAACGAGCACAAACGAAAATAAACTAATTGCAGACAGGCAATCCAGCTCATAAAGTTATACATATATATATATACATAGCCGCGGGAAGTAGGGGTGCTGAGGGTGCTGCAGCATCCCCCGGGGAAAAATATTTGATTTTTGACATATTTCTTTTTTCAGGATTCAATTGTTGAAATTGTAAGAGTTGTCCTGTCCCTTTCTCTACAACTGTCATTCTAATGGAATCCAGAAAGAACAAAACCACGTCCTCAAACATTTACATTAAAAAGGTGCAAAGTTACACGCAAAGACAAAACACCCACATAAAATTAAATATTTTTCTTGATCAAATAACATGGAAAACAACCACTTTTTTGTGATGTATTAACTTACCATCCTTACAAACCACTTAATGTGGGGTTGAACCAGTAGACTTTCTATCAGCATGTAGAAAAACAATGACCAATACAGTAACTGAGTACATTGAGACATTACATTTACATTTAAGTCATTTAGCAGACGCTCTTATCCAGAGCGACTTAAAAATTGGTGCATTCACCTTATGATATCCAGTGGGCATGGTAGAGCATGGTGCTTGCAACACTAGGGTTGTGGGTTCGATTCCCACGGGGGGCCAGTACGAAAAAGTATGTAAATGTATGCACTCACTAATGTAAGTTACTCTGGATAAGAGTCTACTAAAATGGAAAAGGAATGAATTGATCATTTCAGTTTTCACATAGAAATAGGTTACATTTGCAAAGTATTTCAAGAAACTGGAAAACATATCATGCAAGTATTTTCACATGCCAAGTATTATCAGATTAACTGGTTAGTACAGATAACTATCGGACTCAAGTTACAAATGCTGGTAAACACTGAAACACATTCAGTACATTTTTGGGGGACAAAACTAGTGCACTGGGCCTTTACTAGTTCTGTATTAGCAGACCGATATAGACTAGACGTCTTCAGCGTGGACCCCAAAAATATTCTGCATCACACCCCGTGTAAAAATGCAAAAAAAATAATATATATATTTAACAATCGCAGCACCCCCACCACCAAACTACTTCCCGTGGCTATGCATACATAGGGAGGAGCTACCAAATGTCAATTCGGGTGACTTTAGACATCTACAAGCGAATGTGAACCAGTGACATTGTGCAAATGCACAAAGTTTGACGTAAAGTTAACAGCCCTGGCTCTCCAGCAGCATGTCTACACGCTGCGTCTCTGTGGAGTCTGGAGTCACTAGGGCCACAGGCAGACAGACCAAGAACAGAGAGAAGAAAACAACCCGCAAGGAAATCAAGATAGCAGTGGCAGCGTAACAAATAACTCATCTAAAAAGGGCTTTTGACGTATCAAACACGGCAAAAAGCGAACACAATATGATGCCCCGTCAATTTATTAATTCAGCTACTTAGATTAGCAAGTCAAACTAGGTTGTCGTGTTAACGCAGAATTCTGCGTATTTCAGGCAGGATTTTTCTTTCTTATCTTGCTGCGTTCTGTAAACGCAGATCTGAAATGCTTCTTGTTGTAATTTCTGCTCGGCATCGGACACATTTTGGGCATCGGACACATTTTGGGCTTCGGTTGCACCTCTTAACACTTCGTTAACGGGCAGCGCTCTGACTGGCGTGTTGCTTCTTTTCTCCCGGTGTAGCCAGCCTATTTTCCCTCTAGGAAAAAGGCAAGATTAACTTGAAGGAAATGTAGCCGCCTACATTCTTTCTATGATAGGCCTAAACAACAGAAATATGACGGCCATGCAACAAAAAAAAGAGACCTTGCTTTTTTTCAAAGTGAGCTCATTTACTTGTGTGGCTGCCAGCCAAATAGCGTTGCACTTCTGTTTTCATCTGATGAAAATGAAGCTATTTTGGAAAACTATAGTTGCACGTCCCTGATCGCTCTACCGAAGCAACAAAAAACAAAAAAAACACGACCCCTGTCAATCCACAGCTGGGCTCCCGCTTTCCCCCGTTGTGCGGTTTACAAACACACACGTGACTGGCTCAACAGTTCCGGGGAAGCATGTAAAGCTTAATAATGTAAAATAAACTGAGAATGCGATCGGTTTCATCTCTGAACGCATTGCACAGGTCGACTGCAGGTATTTACTATGATTGCTACAAATAAAAAATAAAAAAATGATTGAACAACTTCAAAAGAAAGAGACCAGAATGCCGAGTGTGTGTGTGTTTGTGGAGTGCTTGTGGGGCTGTAGCCAACACTCAAACACACTACGCTCATCTTCACAGTAAAAGGTCAGTCTATGAATAATGCATGGCACACACTGGTTAGTCTCATATACCACACATTGGCCATCAAATCAGGAACGAGCGAACACGCACACTACCTGGAAGGATAAAAGGACGCCGACGTCGACAATGACCTCTCTCCCTCGACACTTTTCAGTCTTTCCACTGATCTGACCCACTTTACTTTCCTTCTACAGGTCTCTCTAGCCGTTCCTACACCCTCCATCTCCTGGTTTAGAACGGCAGGGCTGGGCTTTCAGATGTGTCCTACACAAGGTCATGAGATTAGGTTGACGTGAAAACCTGCACACCCTGCCAAAATTCTCTCGCTCTCTGCACGCGCACACAAACACAGCCCTGTCGACACAAATGTGCACAAACAATTAGATTGACTAAAAACATTAAACAGTCGTAAAACAGATTACGCTTAGTGACAGCAGGCTACACACACGCGCGCGCTCCAAGTCGGTCTGGGAAATACATTGCACAACTAGTCCAGAGTTTATAAACACACAAGGGCCTGATGCCAAGAGCTGGACAGAGAGAGAGGCAGAGAGAGAGAGGCAGAGAGGAGTATATGGAGAGAAGAGGGAAGAGAAACCGGGGGAGGAGAGAACAGAGGCTGGATGTTGTCGTTTAGGGAGAGGGAGAGCAGCACTGAGACAGATCCAACACTGGTACCAGTTACCGCCCCCACGCTCCGATGGCCCAAACAGTTGTTGTGTGTGAGATCGACCGGGCCAATTAATGCACCCAGTCCCTCAGCAATTAGACCCGTCTGCTTGAGCACCAATCAATAAACCGCCACCCTAACACACACACACACACCAGGGCCAACTCGTTGATACCCACAAACACACACACACCAGGGCCAACTCGTTGATACCCACACACACACACACACACACACACACACACACACACACACACACACACACACACACACACACACACACACACACACACACACACACACACACACACACACACACACACACACACCAGGGCCAACTCGTTGATACCCACACACACACACCGTGTCGCCCCCTGCCATCCCTACACAGACATCAGCATACACGAGCTGACACACTAACAAGATAAACGAGAACGATCGTCATTGTCACCGTCACACCAGCGAGCCTGCAGGTCACTGAAGGCTCGGCCTCTCCTGGCCCTACACTGGCCATCACCACACGCACACATACACCTTAGTGGAGAGAGATGGAGGGTCGAGCTCTCCCAGTGCTCTCCTGGTTAAGAGAGAAGGGGGGGGGGGGGGGGGGCGAAAGGGGGAGATTCTCAAACTCCTCCGCCCTCTCCTCGAACCTCATTTTGAAAAAAGGTCAAAAGGTCAAAAATCGAAGGCGGAGGAGAGAGACTATCCTTCTCCGCTAGCACGTCATCAGGGAAATGACGTTTACAGAGGGATCCCGAAACCACGTCTAAAGTGAAAAGTCAAATAAAAACATGGATTAAAAGGATAAGTAGCGTATGTAAAAAATAAAAAATATTTTAAAAAAAAGTGTGCATGCTTTTGTCCTCAGAGAAAACAACAGCTGATTCAAGGGGGTGTGAAGGATTTCGGCAGGGGAGACTCTGCCACTGACTCTGGTTCGATCCCGTGCTGTATCACAACCGGCGGTGATCGGGAGTCCCATAGGGCGGTGCACAATTGGCCCAGAGTCGTCCGGGTTAGGGGAGGGTTTGGCCGTCATTGTAAATAAGAATTTGTTCTTAACTGACTTGCCTAGTTATATAAAGGTAAAAAAATCAAATAAAGACTCAGAAGATGCACTTGTCCTTCCTACGCGGGAGAACGCAAATCGACGACAGAGGCAGACTCCCCCGTTCAACTAACAACGAACCGACGCTCGGTCACTCGACCACTTATCGGTTTACAGGTCACGGAGGACGAGAGAGGACAGAGGAGTCAAGGAGAGGACGGTCTTTTGCCCAAATAAGAATCTCCCAGGGTATGAGCCGTTGTGAGGAACTGAGGACCCAAGTGTAACGGAGACAGGGGATGAGATGAGGAGAGACAAGGCGAGGAGATCTGGATAGGAAAGGTCTGAGACATGGACAGGAGAAGAGATGAGGAGAGACAAGGCGAGGAGATTTGGATAGGAAAGGTCTGAGACATGGACAGGAGAAGAGGTGAGGAGAGACAAGGCGAGGAGATCTGGATAGGAAAGGTCTGAGACATGGACAGGAGAAGAGGTGAGGAGAGACAAGGCGAGGAGATCTGGATAGGAAGGGTCTGAGACATGGACAGGAGAAGAGGTGAGGAGAGACAAGGCGGGGAGATCTGGATAGGAAAGGTCTGAGACATGGACAGGAGAAGAGATGAGGAGAGACAAGGCGAGGCGAGGAGATCTGGATAGGAAGGGTCTGAGACATGGACAGGAGAAGAGATGAGGAGAGACAGGGCGAGGAGATCTGGATAGGAAAGGTCTGAGACATGGACAGGAGAAGAGATGAGGAGAGACAAGGCGAGGCGAGGAGATCTGGATAGGAAAGGTCTGAGACATGGACAGGAGAAGAGATGAGGAGAGACAAGGCGAGGCGAGGAGATCTGGATAGGAAGGGTCTGAGACATGGACAGGAGAAGAGATAAGGAGAGACAAGGCGAGGCGATCTGGATAGGAAAGGTCTGAGACATGGACAGGAGAAGAGAAGGCCGCTGTAGACTAATGACACTGCCCCCCCGTCCGACAAGCCCCACGATGGCCCCCCGGGCAGCCCCAGTGCATTCTGGGCCGGGGAACCGTCTAGCTTCTGGCCTTCAGCGCTCTCATTTTACCGTCCCCTTCTCCATTTCCTCTCCTCTTCATCGCCTTTTTTTCCCTTCTTCCCCCTTTAATCAATTTCATTTCTCCCGATTGTCTAGTTCAGCCGAGTTCCCATGGCAACTAGCAGTTGCTAGGCAACGCACAACTCTCACATCATCCATTCCAGAACTCTGACAGATGGAGAGAGAGAGAGAGGGAGAGAGAGAGGGAGAGAGGACAAGTGAGCGAGTGAAAGAAACAGACAGAGGGGAATGAAATATTCAGACAGGAGGAGGCGAGGGAGAGAGAGCTACGGGGGTCTCTAGGACACACATAAGGAGTCAGCCTTCCATCCAGAGAACCAATCAGAGCTTAGAGTTCCAGTCGCCAGATGGCCAATGTGATTGGCTATCTTGGACAATCAGCTCTGTGCCCCCAGCCTATGCCGACGTAAACAAAGTCTTACACACCCATATGACAGCTAATATGTGTGTGTGTGTGTGTGTGTGTGTGTGTGCATCTGAGAAGGAAAGAGCCTCTCTCTCTCTCTCCTCTCAGCCCCTCGCAGGCACTCTGGTGTCACCTGCTAGGAGGGAGAGAGTAGACTGGGGGACAGGGAGGGAGAGGTGGAAGGAGGGAGAGATCTCTGTACAGCAGTGCAGCATCAAGACATCGCAGTAGGCTGACCCAGTGAGAGTCAGACAGTGGGGAGAGCAGAGACGAGAGAAAAAATAGAGCAGCCACAGCAGAGCCGAGAGAGTGAGACACAGAGAGAAACACAGAGACATAGAGAGAGACACAGAGAGGCAGAGACACAGAGAGAGGGAGAGAGGGAGACACAGAGACACAGAGAGAGAGAGAGAGAGAGAGAGAGAGAGAGAGAGAGAGAGAGAGAGAGAGAGAGAGAGAGAGAGAGAGAGAGAGAGACACAGAGAGAGAGACAAAGAGACAGCGAGAGAGAGAAACAGACACACAGAGAGAGACAGAGAGAGCGAGAAGGGGCTGGACGACTGACTGTGCCAGGGGCCTCCTAACCTTCCCCCATGCTCTGGTACGGACATGTATAGCCCCGGTCTAATACACACGGCCTTGTCCCTAGGGACACACAGCTGTACACATATGTGAGTGTGTTGACGTGTGTCTGCAGCCCGTACACAGCCCAGAGAAAAGAGGTGAGAAAGAGGTGAGAAAGAGAGAGAGCAAGAGCAATATTATCCCTCTTCTCTGTAAAACCCAATACGATGACAGTGTACCGTGCTCGCCACGACACGAGCACACACACACACACACACACACACACACACACACACACACACACACACACACACACACACACACACACACACACACACACACACACACACACACACACACACACGACTGCTTAGACTCGATATCAGTAAGCCAACGCCTGTCAACATGGCTTGGTACAATCTTATCATCTGTTCACCACGAGGTCCCACCACAGGCCGACTCGTACCAGCAGTTTGCGAGCGCGCGCGCGCGTGTGTGTGTTTTGGTTAAAGTTGATATGGATGGTGGTCGAGCAGACAGAATACCTCTGTGTCAGACAGAAACAGAATAACAGCGGCAGTAGGCTCTACAGCCCATCACCACACACACACACATTTGACTTTCAATTTCAAAAGCGGCCAACGCAGAGGTGACACAAAGACCGTTGGAACTGTCTGCCGCAAGCGCCTGACGACACACCAGGCCACGCGTGGAAACGCGCGGAGGAGCTACGACCCAGGTAGACAGGGAGATGGACACAGAGACAGAGCGAGCGACACGGAGACGGAGCGAGAATTAGCGCAGCAGCCTGGTCTCCGAGGGGAGGTGAGACAGAGCAGAAGTAAGTAAAACCAATGAAAGCCTACAGGGCTCTGGTCCCCTGGTACAGACAACTGCCACTGGCTCACTGTGATACTGGGTGAAGACCAGGCAAAGGCTTAGCTGACAGGTGGCTGAAACGTGGTCCTGGCTACAAGCACCCATTGCAAACTGAAAAGTGGGTTTTGGCGTCCCTGTGCTTTGGGTAGGCCACGGTGAGGAACAGTTCAGTTACCACGGGGATCCTCGGTAGCATCTGTTGGTCGGGTATAGAACAAGATCAGCCAATCAGCAGCCTCATAAAGCCGGGCAGAGGTCATCTCGAAAAGGGAAGTAGGGTGTCGTCAGGCAAGACAGGACCAGAGAAACGCGGTGTCATCCGAGCGTCCACACACACACACCTATCCCAAGTCAACAGCTCCATGCATACATTCCTTGTGTGTGTGAGAGACATGGTGCTATGATTCTCGTGGTTGTCCGTGTAGCGAAAGGACAAGTGTCCATCACCCGGAGCCTACTCACCAATCTTCTGGTTGAAGATTTTGTCAAACGTCAGCTCATCTCTCTCCTCTAGGTACTTCTGCATCACACTGCGAATACTGAGAGAGAGAAAGAGAGAGGCGAGAAAGGAAAATAGAATGTTAGGAACTTACTTAATTACCCCTCTTCATCCCCTATGGGACACAAGCCTACAATGAGCTCCACAATGTTCGAAAACTAGAGCATATTTAAAAAAAAGGTACATGCACATAGACAGAGCATTGATACAAATCACAGAGTATGGACTCCCCTCCCCTCCCCACTCCACTTTGCAACCTCTTTCTATTCCTCCCTGCCCTCTCCTCTCTCCACCTTCATCTCTCCTGTCCTTTCATCCTTTCATCTCCCCTCCACCTTCATCCCTGCCCTGGTTTGGGCCTCTCCCTTCCTGCCACCTGTCCCCGTCTGTCCCCTGACAGGATGGTGAGGAGCAGCTTGCCCTCGGAGAGGGTGTTAATGAGAGGGCAGGGGAGAATTAATCAATTAGCGCCCCCTCCACGGGCCCATTAGCACACACACAGGAGAGAGGAAAGTTACCACACACACAGGAGAGAGGAAAGTTACCACACACACAGGAGAGAGGAAAGTTACCACACACACAGGAGAGAGGAAAGTTACCACACACACAGCTGCAGGAGAGTAGAACACGTTCCACATGGCAGCACATTGGCCAGATGGACACCTTGCCTGAGAGGGAGAGATCTTAGATGTGTCTATTACTGCCAGTGAGCCAGTGGCACCGGCGAGAGAGAGGGGGAGGGGTCGAGAGAGGGGGGGGGGTCGAGAGAGAGAGGGCGCGAGAGAGGGGGGCGACAGAGGGGCGGGGCGAGAGAGAGAGGGTGGTGATAGAGAGGGCGAGAGAGAGACAAACCGTTTATAGACAACCAGCTTCTGTTGTTTATTGTATTGATTAATTCAATGGGATTTATTTTGTTCTCTCAGAAAAGCACTTCAACTGCAGACCTACTAGAGTTGGGCAGGAGGCCAGGCGCGCACGCACACACACACACAGCCCAGTTTATTCGAGATTCTCTCGTGGATCATTGTTTCCCTGACATCATTCGTGTGGTGTGAATGGTTCTGCTGTATTGGGCTGGCTGGACCAGACCTGGCAGGTTCAGATAACACTGAATAACAACAGAAAGGATAACACTAGAAGATGCTAACTAGCACGGCATAACAAGTTGCTAGCGCCAAGTTGAACAGTGGTTGATAATAGTGGAGACGCTAAATAATAGCTCGTTTTTAACACAGCGGGCAGATACTAACTAAACCTATAGCAAAATAGTGGCTGATGCTTAGCTAGCGAAAATGCTAACTGCTAGTTCATAACATACATGTTGATGCTAGCACCAATGTTAACTAATCTGTAGTAAAAGTGTCTGAGGCGCGCAAAGACGCTAACTACCAGTTTATAACACAGCGGCTGATGCTAGTATAGCACCAACGCACCTGTAGTAAAACCAGGGTAGGAATTAAACAAATAGTAGCAGTAATAACAGTGCTGGTCCTGGATCTGCCTACGGAGGGCCAAACTGTACTCAGTCCAGTGTCAGTAATAGCTCTCCTCTGCTCTGTCTAACTGAGCCACAGGAACCAGGATACAGGAAGTAGACTCTTCCTCATTCACTGGGGGCCAGGGGTGAGTCATAGGCATGCCTGCCTGACTGCTGCAGAAACAACTAGCCAGCAAATCCCTGTTGGACATGACTTGTATACATCTGAATGGGTAAATAAGCAACTTGTAGCCAATTCCTGAGTAGCCAAATCAGGTGAAAAAGGTGGAGCTGCTACGATGCCGTAGCAATCCAACCATTTCAGATGCATGAATCACTTATGCCGTAGGGAGTAGGGGCCGTTTCTGGACAGAGCCACGGAGAGGCTGTATCCAGGCTGACACACAACAGGCCGTGATTGGGAGTCCCATAGGGCGGCGCACAATTGGGCCAGCGTCGTCCGGAATTGGCCGGTGTAGGCCGTCATTGTAAATAAGAATTTGTTCTTAACTAACTTTCCTGGTAAAATAAAGGTTACATAATTATTGTAATTTTTTTAAAGACAACACACTGGCCAATCAGAATCCACTCTCTGCTATAATAGCCAATAACAATCCACCGACTCTGCTACAGTGGTGTGCACTTACTAATAGTTGAATAATTGAAGCTTCACACTCCCCTCCGCATCTATTTGAATCTGCCTCCTGCAACTACCCCACATTCCTCCTTCCTCTCAGTCATCCTTCCTTATCCTCCCAGTTGATTCCCGCCGCCTCCTACTGCACAACACGCATCATCTCTCGTCTCTCCCTGATCTCGCTTGAACAATACAGCGCTCTATCCTGGACTCATCTCTTTCGCTTCCAGTGCTGCCGTCAACATCCCCCCTCTGCCCAGCAGGCAAAGCCTGGAGAATAGAGCAGCAGTGCGCCATCTCTACAACGTCACACACACACACACACACACACAACCCCAAATACACACTTCGAGAAACACACAAACAACTCTTAAGACGACATATACGCACAGCCCCAAGCGCGCGCGCGCGCACACACACATACACACACAGAGAGCTGAAACAAACAAATCCAAACATCACACACACACAGCAAGCTCACAATACAAACAGGTTTTATTTATTTACCTCACTGTTTCAGAACTGCCTTTACAAGACATTTAAACGCTCACATCAACGCTGGCTCTCAGCACGCTTCCTCTTTCCCCCTCTCGGTAACTCCCTCTAGTCGGATTGTCATCATAGCCAATTCCAGGAGAGCACACACATTATCCCAGTGATAATCTTTTAAATCCTTATCAAATTAAAAACAAATAATTTCCATAAAGCCGGCCAGGGATCAGACGGGTCAGATCTAGTAAGTGTTTCTGGGACGGCGGCGGGGTGGCACTGTAGGCTAAAACAGTCACTATGTCCATTTGAGCCGCTTATGTTTGGATGGACTAGCCTATGTCACAGCCCACTACAGTAGCGATGTTGCTGACCCTGGCCCGATGGTATTTAATGCTTTCTCTCAATCTGCTGTATTAATTCCCGCTGTGCTGTATGGTAATCCTGGCTTTAGTACACACACCGAGACAGAGACAGAGAGAGAGACAGAGCAGAGCGACAGTGAGAGAGACAGAACAGAGCGACAGTGAGAGAGACAGAACAGAGCGACAGTGAGAGAGACAGACAGAGACAGGGCGACAGACAGACAGCGTCAGAGACAGCGCGAGAGAGAGACCGAGCGACAGCGCGAGAGAGACTAATGCAGCGTAAATCATAAAGAGCAGGCCATGTATAGCTTACTACTTCAGCCGGTGTTAAAGCAAACCCCACTATCACCGCCATGACATGTTCTTTTATTATAGAAGAATGGCGTCTTATCTCTTCTGCCCTGTAAACAAATACCTAATGGATGATTAGCAATACAATTCCCATCTACACCTAAGCTCAATGCACACAGATACAATACACACCAGCCTAGAACGCAATAGGCTAAATTCACAGAGATTGTCCTCTGAAGAGCAACCTCTTCCAAAGGTTATTAGATGAGGCGATCTTTTCCATTTGAGATTGACGCCCGCACACTTCTCCTGACGTGTGTAGTGGG
Organism: Salvelinus alpinus; assembly: GCF_045679555.1. Classification (NCBI taxonomy): domain Eukaryota; kingdom Metazoa; phylum Chordata; class Actinopteri; order Salmoniformes; family Salmonidae; genus Salvelinus; species Salvelinus alpinus. Next base: position 10,103,911 of record NC_092109.1, read on the forward strand.
AACCACGCTACGAGGGACAAAGGAGGAGTCAAACCATCTGAATACCGATCCCTTCGGAAGTAAACAGGCCCTTCAACTTTGGGGCAGTAAACTTGCTCTCCACGGGGGAGGGGACCCGAACAGCAGGCCTACCCCGTTTCACTTTCACAACGCAGCTCGTTTAACTAGCTCGGAGCCTGACAGAGCTGGGACTGTGAGAGGATGAGGAAGTCACAGAAGCCTGACTATGACTGGATAGAACACACATAGATAGGCACTTTCAGAGGAGTAGCCTCGCTAAATTGTAAACACCGACACTAACAGAATTAGCTAGCTAATCGTTTCTCAGTGCCAGAACGTATTTTTCTGAATAGCTAAGCGTTACTGCACCTGATTCTACTAATCAAAGCCTTGGTTGAAGACTGATGATATAATATTCATCTCGCGCGTTACTGCTCTGCTGGAGCAAAAGCCTGCACCACCCACAGTGGAAAAGACTCTGGTTTCAATATGAGAGCAGTGTAGAAAAGTAAAGAACAACGGTCTAAATTTGGTCTAGGTTGTAGTTTGGACCTGTTCATTGACGACATCTATAGCAAACGACAAATGAACAAGTGGCTTTGGCCATGGTGTCATCCGTTAGTAGGCCAACTTTGGCCCGGTTCGTGATTTGATTTCATCAATAGATGTGACTAAACGCATCACATATTGCATGTCGCTAAAAAGGGATGTTACGGATATGATTTTTTACGATATATCGTTTGGTTTTGACATTAATCGCAATAGTGTTTTTGCACTAGTTTGCTGGGCCTGCACCAAAACGTTTCCTCCATAGCTTGTTCTCCATCTTTTTAAATAGAGAGACAATTTGTTTTCAGCACTTATTTCCACGACTGAAACTCGTGTTCTCATGACTCTCTCGTCCCTTCTGCAGCAGACATATGGTGAGAAATGTGTTTGGAACATCGATGCAAATGCAGAGAATCGCTAAAACATATAAGTATCATGATAATATTGTATCGTGAAGTCCCTGGCAATTCCCAGCCCTAGTGTTTTAATAATAATAAATGACCGAAGTTTCATGAACAATAGGTTTTTGGGGTGTTCCATGCTCAATCAAATACAATGTACCCCTTCGAATATTTCAGTCACCCTTTCCAGGCAGGAGATTTTCGTGGTACCAGTGACGTCTCTTCGCTAGCACTTGCAGCACACTCGAACTAATGTTTAACAGCAACCTAGCGTGTGAACAAAACGACGTAAATAGCCAAGAAACACGAGGACAAAGTCTCACTTTAGTAGACTTTCTGGTAAATGCATGTGCTGTGGGCTTCTAAAAAAGTTCTCGTTCAGCAATTCACTTACACAGGCCCCCCCCAGGCACTGTCGCGGCACAAGGTGGGATATGGGATTTGTATTTCCTTGTGCGATACACCAGAGTACGAAAACAAAACTGCAGAAATAGCTACAGCAATTTTGCTATACATTTTACTTGCACATGTACTCATGCTTGACTTTTGCAGTTCGCGCACATCTATTTTTTTGTCGCAAACGCGAGTAAAATGGCCGCACTGTCCTGCAAAAGAGTGAGCAATGGCGAATCTCTGTTGGAAGTGCTTAGACCAAGACTAGGCTTATTCTGAGGCCGGGAAACCGGTGCCTGTGTTGCTGATCTGATCCCTTGAGGTGGTCAGTCAGTGGTGAGGAAGTCTGTCTGCACTACAGCTCCCATTAGGCAGTGGGGTGCTGCTGCAAAAAACACCAGGGGTTTATTAGAGTCTCGCAACGGAAACAATTTACTGTTTAAAGATCCAAAACGGAAGTAAACAGAGCAAACGGAACGAAACGGGTAGGTCACTCCCCGTTTTCGTTCCTAGAGTAAATGGTGTCTGTTGCAAGATGTCCCGCAAAACAAAAAACATTTTGCAACGGAATCCGTCTAATGAATACACCCCAGGGTCGCAAAACGTTCAGATAGAAATATATAAATGGACAGACATCTAACCCATCTCCAACTTGTAGAATAAGCAATAGGCCTAAAGCTCTTTTCATGACAGTTATATCTGCAACGTTACAGAAAGTTCACATATAGAGACGGTATTTTGTAGAATAGAAATGATCCGTGTCAGGTTGAATAGTGAATCGTGTCAGCTCTTATACTTAAAGTCTCGAAGCTATTTGATGAACAACAGGCTACCTGCCATTTGGTAAAACGTTCAGCACATCAGCAAGGATCACTCGGATTAAAGCAAACGTATCACATTATCAGAAACATCTTTGAGGAAGACATTGGATCTATGTTCGTTGCTCGCCACCACGCTACATATTACGACCGCGAAAAGTCCATCAAGCAATAGATAGAGACAGCATAACATACTGTGCTTCTGAAGCTTTGAGGCTTAAGCTTGGTAAGGGATTTTAAGCCTAGCCGTTACAGCCTGAGCCTAGACTATAAGTCAGACACTTGTTAACATTTTATCCCACGTTCATCCTCTTTTAGCTGTTCAATTCACATTTTACATAAACACCCTGAGAAACTGACGTTGAGAATGTCACCGATGTCCACGCTTCACCAACAAAACAGACATCACCAAAACCCTCCACCAGATCATTCATCCCCGTATAGTCTTGACTTCCTACTGTAACAGACTAGACACTCAAACCCTGACGAGAAATTAAACGTACAGCTAATAAGCTAAACTGGCGTGTGCGGGCTTTGGCAGAGGAAGGTGTAGCCAAATCTGAAAAGGTCGAATTGGTTATCTGTTATAGTAAGGCATTTTATTGGTATTTTTCTCAAATAAAATAACTTGGTTGGAGCTCATATTAATCCTGTTTCACAAGTGTGTACTACTACGCATGTGATTTGGAAATGTTTGTTTTTTTGCATATCCCAACTCTCAGACACCCTCGGGGAGTGGGTCACGGCCAGGGTCATACCCAAAGTGCTTACAGCAAACAGTTTAGCATGAATCGTATCTAAAGGTCACAGACAACAGGGCCTTTCCACACTACTATACACCTAAACGGGAGATAACATCTTTGTCTGGGCTGCACAGCAGTTAGACACAGCAGTTAGCTCCAACAATAATAGCTGACAGAATGTGTTGCTATGGCGGCATCAATGGCCTCGCAAACACCACACACTCCAAAACGCAACATTTCCACCGCCTCGCATTTGACTACAACATCCCAATGGTAGCTGCCTGCCTGTAAGCCTGTATTTGTTATTCAAAACCTGTGTGTTAATAAATAGTTATCTTAAACACCAGTGATTGAGTGGGCAGAGTCAGGCAATTGAAGGGGAGAGATACAGATGTGAATGGATGGATGTAGTCTGATTAAAATCAGGCTGTAATACACAATTAATTGTTATACACAGCCTGAAACGAATCCCTGCAAAATAGTGTAAATGTTGCTTACATGCCAGAATGTTTAATAAAACTACATTTAAAGATGCACTATGCAGAAATTGCTTTGCCATTTCCTGGTTGCTAAAATCCTAATAGTTTGCCTAATTTCACATTATGTGACAAAATAAGCAAGTATAGTGTAGAGAATCATTGTACCATCTAAACCGCAGAGAAATATATTTTCCAAAACTATTATATTTTCAGCTGTTTGAAGCTGGTGTATGAAACTGAAAGTAAGAAGCAAAAACAAAACTTAAGAATAGGAAGCATAGAAATAATGCACATGGTACAGATCTACAGCTTCTTAGACTTGCTTTTAATGAGTTACATATCTATAACTCACATTTCTATGTGAATTTGGTCGGGTCCCCCCCCAAAAGTGACATATTGCAACTTTAAAAGCTTACTCCACTGGTTGTCTGTGCGGTTTGTCCTTCAGCTGTTCTGGAGACAAAATAACCACAGGAAAGTACTGTTTTCCCGACTTTTTAGAGCGACAGTAGGTATGTGGTTCTGTTCGCTAACAAGGTAAAATTAGTTTAATATTGGATATTCATTTTTTATCTCATCAATAGCTATTGAATCAAGCATGCAATGACAATGAAACTGGTATATTCTGAATCAGGGGAAGAGGGGGAACAACTGACACCTTTTTTGTGTGTGACATTTCTTTCTTTCTCCGGATTTCCAAAAAATCTGAGGTAAACTAAGCATACGTGTGGATTGTTCTCCATCCTCCCGATTTGGAATTTAACATTTTCATTGTCACGGCATCCTTGGTTCAAAAGCTATTGACGGGAGAAAAACAAATATATCCAATATACAACTAACTTTACCTTGGTGTCGAACAGAACCATATACCTGCCCCCTCAAAAAGTTGGGTAAAACTGCTCAGAAAACCGGAAGAGTACGTTTACATGAAATTTTATCCAACATTCTAGCTTGTAGGGTTCATTTACACAATTTTGAAGGCATTCGTTTCAGACCGGTAAACACATATATATATATTTTTTTTTTACTAGGCAAGTCAGTTAAGAACAAATTCTTATTTACAATGATGGCCTAGGAACAGTGGGTTAACTGCCTTGTTCAGGGGCAGAACGACAGATTTTTAGTTTGTCAGCTCGGGGATTCGATCTACCAACCTTTCGGTTGCTGGTCCAATGCTCTAACCACTAGGCTACCTTCCACCCCCCCAGTTCGTTGTGTATAACTGCCAGAGATGGGCAGTATTGATTTTTACAGAGATTTTTACATCTCTGTCGATTTTTACACCAAATATCTATTTCAATTACTTCTGAGTATTTAGTCATTTCTATTACACTGGGCTGAACTACACACCAATGTATTTTGAGACAAGATACTTTCAAGGAGCTGTAATTGTGTTTTTATTGCACTTCATACTTTGTCACCCCCCTTTCACATTGGTATCTGAAGCCTGAATGCACTATGGTGTGATAAAAGTGTCTGTTAAAATGAACTAAATATCAAATGTATATGTAAAAATGTACAATCGCAAAGCATGCTGAGTATAATTCTAGTGAGCTCTGCCCCGAAACAAGGCCAATAATAATACCCAGTGTGCCATTTATCTGTTTCGTATTGTTATCTTTAATTATTTCTTATTGGTGTTACGTTGTCGAGAAGGAACCTGCAAGTACACATTTCATTGGACAATGTATATCAAATCTTGTACGTATAAGTAATAAAACACGAAACAGTATGATTTGCTGTTCATCTTGGTGTGTTCATTTTCACACATAACGTTACATTTTGATCTCTTTCTTGCAGACGCTATTAGCCGGGGCCTTGCTCAACTAAGATAGATAAACAACAACATATCAGTCATAGGAAGAAAGCATTTCTGTAAACTTTACTAAGATGTTGTCGCTGTTCGGCCCGGCTACTTGCAAATGTATCCTTAAATACAAAATGCATGTATTTTAATTAAATACATGACAAAATAAAAGTATTTTGTTGTTTATTTTGATACGTTGACCTTTATGGTATTTTGGTATTCCCTGATTAATCAGGCTAGGATGGATGCAGGAGACCCCTCCTGCTCTCTCCATCAATTGATCTCTTCTAATAATCTTTCACCACATCATTCCATCATAAACAGATAGGCCTAACAGATTAATGTAGCAGATGAAAAAAATTGCATATTATTTATATTCAAAGCAAAAAATAAATAAATAGATAGCTTCTGTCAACAGATGGTGGTGGTGGTGTTATAGCAGGGTGGTAAATCAACTTTTTGGTCCACCAGCCATGCCGCAATTTTACCTGCCACTTAAATGTTTGAAATATAATTAGAATTAAGATGAATCACAGAAAAGACTGTACAAATCACAGAATACTGTACACCCCACCCCGCATTCACCACTTTAGCATTCAGATTCTCTTCCAGAGCCGACACACTCAAATAAATAAATAAATATTTATTTTTTTACGTCAGCTTTGGATAAAATAAACTGCTCCCAAATGCAAGGCACCTGGTAAGAATATACATTTTACCAGACAATGCCAAAATCTACCAGCATTTGAGTGGCTGGTGTTAACTTTCCACCCTGGGTGGTAGATGGGTTGTTTTGGTAATAGCTGGAATGACTCTTGGTCTGGTCTTCAGAACCCATCGTTAATAAGCATAATTAAAATGATATAATTCTAGGATGGCATTATGTCAGATGCAAATTGAACTAAAGTGGATTTGAGGGATGGGGCCTCAGATGGTAGGGACCCTGAAGCCAGAGACAGCTGACAAATTGTTTCCTTTAGCGAGCTACTGCAACTGACTGACACATTTGAATTAGGTAGGGTTTATCTCCCTACACATACACACACCAATTTGACTGGTAAACATTGACTGACCGAGGCACAATATAAGGCGGATGAGCAATTATGTACCTGGGTTCAGGCAGTATGATTTTCTTGCTCGCCCGGGCCGCTGGAGTAGATTTGCTCTTCTCCATCGCCATCAAATAGCTGACATCGGCGAGAACTGCTTCGAGGTCCGCCATCTTCAACCTTGGGTGGACACAACACCTGCCGTGGGAACGTTTTTTTTTTATTTTTATAGGAAAGACAAATCGAATGTCCACTGAATCTAGCTAGATCCAACCAGGGCGACCAAGACAGCTATGCGGATGACAGGGGCGAACATCGAATGGAGACTGTCGTTTTCTTCCTCTAGGTTTGGCAAACACGGTCTCTCAAAACACAACCATTGTGACAGAAAAAAATGGAGAGATTGATAACTCACTAGATGACTCGTTTATTGAGAGTTCACTCATCTGGGTGTGATGATTTTTTCCATCAATAAGGTTCCGTTATGTGCAAACGTGTGTGGTGGTTTCATGGACTCCGAATATAAAGCAGTTAAAAATAATGGCAGACAAGATTGATGAGATTTTCGTTTCTGCCCCCCCCCCACATTCAGAGCGCTTCACTTATTTAGATGGACCACCTGCTAGATTTGGCTAACTAGCAAGCCAGCTAGTTAGCTAATAACTGTCAAACCCCACTGATCCTGGATGATTTGTTTTATCTTCTTGGCAAGCGAAAAAATTATGTAAATATTGCGGTACGTGTGACTCCAGCAAGACGTATGTTTCAAGCTTCCTAACTGTTTCTTGTCGCCTATGCTTGAATATAAAACAAAACATTAAGCGTCGACAAAGATGGGCTGCATAAAATCTACCGAAATGGCATCCGATGAAGAAATCCTGTAAAAACGATCAGGGTAGAAAGCTAAAATAACAAGAGCAAGCCAGCTCGCCTGTATCACAAAAAAAATCTGACCACGATTGAATAGTCCAGATGCCGAATAAGGTAGGTTCACATGTATTCACCAAAATGAAGAATCAAAACAATCGCCTCCAATTGTCAGCTTTGCTTTCATATCGTCAGTTGTTGGCTTCCTGTCTGTCTACAATGTTCTTCTTTATCAGAGGACATAAATCGTAGAACGTCGCCATATAGACGCAGGTTGCTAGCTGAATATCCAGGCCAGCGTGCAAAAAAACAATGCTGAAACAATCAGCTAGATGTCCGACAAAATCTAGCTAGCTAACGAGAAAACAACAATGTTATTGGCACTACAGTAACTATATGCAATATTTAAACAAATTATGCAACGAAAACAGCCAGTTAACGTTAGATTCTAGATTTAACTAGGGACAATTGTTTGCTACGACCAACTGCTGTGCAAAACGTTGCTACTTGGTAGCGAGTTACTTACAGTCGCTAGCAAATAGCTAATCCTGTACTGTAGCCAGTTCAATTTGAACTAACCAGCTAACGTTAGATAATATACTTACTTAGCTAGCATAGATAGCGCTAGCTAACAACCGCTTTATCGCACTGACACGAAACGCACTCATGCAGTTAGCGATCTCAGCTAACGAATCCTGATCTTCGGGCAAATGCACGTCATTTCAAAAGACACAGGCGAAACCGCACACAATTTGCCATAATCATTTCTTTCACACAGTGTTGTGGGCTCTGGCATGGAGACACCAGTAGCTAGCTAGCTGTTATGATGGGGGAGGGGGCGTTGGAAGGAGGAAATTGGCTAGCTAACGTTAGCTTGTTAACCGTCCACGGTCTCTCACCACTGACTTCCACTGGAAGTTGAGTCTTTTCTGGGCGACCAACAACTTGCTAGCTAACCAACATACAATGGAAGATAAACTAACAACCTAAGTGCATATCATTTTGTCTTCTAATATCAGCTGCCCGTCGGTGTCTTCCTCGGTCAAGTGTTGTGACCATACGTTTCTTTTCCTCCTTGTTGCGCGCTACTTCAGACACTTTCCTCTTGCTACAGTAGCCCGAAGGAATCCGTACGAGCCGCTGAGATCGGTGCATTCGACAGAATCCGACGACGCGGGAGAACGTTTGATATCCTGTTTGTTTACGTTCCTCAAAGAGGCACAGATTTCTTCTTGTTATCCCTGGTGAGTCCGAGTAGAGACCGTAGACTTTACTCCGTTTCGTTGGCTGAGTCTCCTGTGTGCAGCTGTGTGGTGGGTTTGTGTCCCCCTGTGTATTCTGTATTCTCAGAAACAGGCTAGTTTAGCTACTGTGAAAGCCCCACTTCCTTACGCTGCGACTGAGAAGCCTGGAAAACATGTAATGGAACCGCATCGCTCATGGACGGGGAACTACATGATTATAAATGCCCTATTACGAGTTTATTAAAATAAATACCATTATATAAAATTAGCACTAGTCTGTTTAACTAAAAAAGGAAAGGCATTATTTGTAACAGTGTTCAAAAGAGGGCGGTAGGCACTGGGCACTCAGTATGGGCATCTTCTTTTTTACTATCACATGAATAATAGATGGCTGACACATCTGGGAGATAACTAGCCAGATCAATCCAATGCACCAATCCCTGAATCATTAGACAACCCATTTGTGTATCTTGAAACCACTTTACTGTAGGCGTATGTTGGAGACCTGTTTAATCAGATTTTGAAGCATATATACATGCATATTTGATTTTCCTAAAATTCAGTATGCATATGAATTAGCCAGTAGGCCTTCAACTATGTGATGCACTGTTAATAGAATACCAATTGCTGACGAATTTTGTTGGGCTTTACAACCTATACAACAGTGATTTATTTTTGGACAAGTATTTTACAAATGGGAAGCAAACACATCTGATGAAAGCACTGCAAAATTGGGCTCCAATGCCCATCCCAAATGGTATGGGGGTCAGCCGAGCTTCCACCAACCCACCTGACTCTTATCATAGCCTGTCTTCGAAGGCCACTTTGTCTCATAATTCTATTTAACAATGTACGTCATCACACTGTTATATTTGATTTCAGCAAGCAATATTTTATTATTATATTTTGTCAATAGATTGATCTTGTTTTTTCTTTCTTTTTTGCGATTACTGTCATGGAGACGTAGCGCCACCTGCTGTCCAGTAAATGTAATGTTTTCAGAAGCGCTCCAGTCTAAAATGTCTCAATAGCCCCGTGGTTGTTTATTTGTTCGTGTGTCTTTAGCTATGTTTCTAGTAGTACAATTCTACCTACAGTTGACATACATTCAGAGAGGCACAAGCATGAACGGGAGGTCAGTGAGGTTTTAGAAAGACAGTTTATTCAGCATTGGGTAACAGTGGGGTTAAGCTTGGGATAACGGGTGAGAGGTTACTGCTGAATGCGGCGGATGGACTGGATCTGAGGGGTCTGGGAGTGGGAGCCGAACTCCTTGAAGTGCTTGTACTCGCCGCAGTGACGGTCACACTCCATGATGTACTGGTAGCCACGGTATCCGGGGTACTGGTAGCACACGAAACTGTTAGGTAGAGAGACAGAAAGAGATTACAGAGTCAGTTGGCGGTAATGGATACTATGAGGCTAAGGGAGTAGTAATAAATTAGATTGGAGAGAGGATGAAAGAGAGAAGCAGATTGGAGAAAGTGAGTGAAGTAGAGGGGAGAGAGAGGTTGACTGTGTTAAGGGCCCGACTACTCACGCTCCGGACTGGATCTTGAGGGAGCCGACCTCGTTGTTGCACCAGCCCATGGCCTGGAGGGAGGGGTAGTCGTCGCTCAGCTCGCCCTTACGACCCAGGAAGTTCTCGCGCTCATAGATGGTCATACGACACTCCCTGTGGTTCTGGAGGGGAGAAGACGGGGGGGAGGATTGTCAGTTAGTCAGTCAAGAGGAAGAGTGTGGAATAGATAGTGATAGAAGCAGATAGGAGTAGATAGCGGTAGTTTAGTTACTCACAGCGCAGGCAATGGGCCTAAAGGAGGTCATTCTCTCGATGTGGTAAGCATTGCTACCTCCGAAGGCGTCGCACTGGGGGTACTCTCCTCTCTCCAGCACAAACTGCTGGCCCTGGTAGGAAGCATGCTCATAGCCAACCCAACTATACGAGCGAGAGGGAGAAAGGGAAGAAGTAAGAGGTCATCATTTTCCCTCAGCTTCTCTAGATCAATAGTTCTAAAGACTGAAACCAGCGAGTGGAAGGTCTGTTTTGAGTGTTTCTGCGGGTGGGGATTTGTGTGTAAGTACTCACGCTCCACTCTCCACCCTGAGGGAGCGCACAGTCTCGAACCCGAACTCCATCACATTGCAGCACTCTGAGGTGAACTCATGCCGACGGCCCTGGAAGCACTCCTCGTCGAAGACAATGATCTGAGAGGGACAGACAGAGAGAGAGAGACGTGGGTTACATACTGTATCTATTTACCTGGACAGGTTCAAGCTGAGGTTTGTGTGCAGAACGGGAGGCTGCTGAGGGGAGGACGGCTTATAATAATGTCTGGAATGGAATAAATGGAATGGTATCAAACACGTGGAAACCATGTGCTTGACACGTTCGATAAGTGCCATTCATTCCGTTCCAGACATCACTATTAGCCCGTCCTCCCCAATTAAGGTGCCACCAACCGCCTGTGTTGTGCAGCCGTAAGTGTCTCTACAACTCCCTCTTTAGAGTTAATATGGTCTGTGATTTGTCTAAATTCGTGCAGGGTGTAATGTGTTCAGCGGGAACAGACAGAGTGTGTCTAGACCCGACTCTGCTGTTGACCGAACAGACTCGTGTGATAAACGGTTTGTCCTGAGCTCAGGTTGTCACATTGATCCTAGAGACCTGTTTCTCCCGCATCTCTCTGGTTAAAGAGTTTTCCTGGACCCACAGACTGAGCTCAAATACTTGACAAATTCATCCTTCTTTCCCTTCTTCCTTCCTTGAGGTAATCACTGATCTGCCACGGTTGGATAGGTGGAAGGAAGAATTCCACTACATTGCTTTTAGGTCATGGACGGATGTATTTTAAAGTATTGAAACAGGTCCACGGCAGGCCTTTTATATGATGCACACTCAGTAAGCCAGTCTCACATACCTTCCAGTGGCCGGAGAACTTGGTGCAATGGTGAGTCATCTTATTGTCTGGAATGAGAGAGGACAGATAGTAGGACTGTTATAAACAATAGTACTTTTACAAAGAACAGAATGTTACATTTGGACAATGTGCAACTCGGGATGCTAGTTAGACCCACCCATTCATACTCACATTATACACACACTCTTTCTTCTCATATAAACACACACACTGCCCCAGACACGCAGCAAAGTTCAGCAACAAAGTTTGCCCATATCAAAAATACTGACCATCAAACAAATATACAGGTAAAATATATATATATATATATATATAGAGGTATGCAAAGTAGCTGGTGTAGGGAGGAAATGGAGCAACATTGTGCTTCAACCATAACCATAATAGATTCCAGTGGCAGGTTAGTACAGCAGGACTCCCTCCCTGTCTAATAAACTATTCATATTGTACCACTGCATCAATGTATTTCTACGCTACACGGCCTGCTTTTATGTACTGAAAAGGCCCGTACAGCTCGAATGCTCTAGAATGTGAAAAGGCTGGTTTAGCTCTGTATGCAGGGCTAAAAGGCTTGGTTTAGCTATGTGTTGTTCAGGGCTGAAACGCCTGTGAGGATAGTATCCCAGCGAGGCTAAAAGCATGCGCCGTGGAGTGACTGGCCTGAATAGCAGGACCATTGTGTGATGCTGGATTGAAAGCGTCAGCAGCTATTTACAGATCCTGTACTGGAATGAGGAAAGTCCAACAGGCCAGGGGCCACATCTAGGATATTCTTCTTTAGGTCTCCTTTTCCTATTTTTTTTTTATGCAGCTCTTTTTGATTTTTCTCTCTATTTTCCCCCTTTTTTCTTCCGATTGTACTCTCTCCATCCCTTGTCGGCCCCTGTTCCCGGGGCCCAGAGTTATGCCCCTGGGCCTGCCTGGCTGCGGTGTGAAGTGGTGGCGGGCAGACCGAGTCATTATGGGGCCTGCTACCCTACCCTAGATACTCTGCCCCGCTCTGCCTTCCTGCCTGGCTGGCTGGGTGGATGATCAGGCTGGTGCTATGGTTCTCTGGGTGGGACAGAGAGACTCACCTTGCTTTGATGCCCTTCGCTGTCCCGGAATGAGAGTGAGAGGACTCACGCGCCCCCACCCTTTTAAAGCCTCCCCTGGCAAAGGGCCACACTGAAAGCCCCAGCTCAGCAGCGGGGAGGAGCCTCTCTTTGTCCCGCCGACAAAAGCAGGGTTAATCTATAGAGGGACAGAAGTGCAGACACCACACTATCACCCAGGGCAGGGACCAGGGGTAGGGAGAAGAGGAGGAGAGAAGAGACAAGTGCAGGGCACTTAGAATGTCAAGGGGGGACGAGAGGAGGGGGATTCCCTCAAAAAGCCACCCTCTCTGTCTCTCTCTCCACCTCTTCCTCACTATCTCCTTTCACTTCTTTACTTCTATCGTTCACAGTCACATCTCATGTATTCTTATGGGTCTGTCAGCTAACTAGCTGTATCCCAAGAGCCTAGTGGATGACCCTGTCCTCTCTGTTGACAAGCATGTCATGTCCTTTACTCACCTGTAGGGAGAGACCTGTCTGTCTCCCTGTCTGTTGCGCCCTGGTTCACATCACCTCATTTGATCTGTTGCAATCACTGTCCCCTATTTCCTCTAAAGGATCGATAAAGTATTCTGTCTGTCTGTCTGTCTAACCGACTGACTTAATTGTTATTATGTCATCACTAATGCCTTTGGTGGATTGTCATGGTAAAAGGTTGACAGGACTGAAACCGAACATCTTCAATATAAACGTACAAGTTCAACTTGTGCATGGTTGACTTTTAGACTGTAGATGACTACGGTGTTGTTATTCTGTTAGCCCCACAATGTGACACGGCATGTAGCGTTGATGGTGCGCATCTTATTTCTCCCTAGAATTATTCCTAGTTAATCTGCAGCATGATCAGGGCATGCGCCCATGTTTCATAACACAGAGCAGCAGGAGGCTCCATTTGGTGCTGGAATGTGGACATCTCATCTGGCAGAGAGAGAAACGTAAACATAAAGAGAGAGAGGGAGGGAATAAGCCGAGCCAAGAAATGAGACAGAGGACTGAGTTGGAAGAGGGTCAGCAGCAGGCAAGTCTTCCTCCAGCTGCTTTAGCGTGAAACCCGCAGACGGGTTCCACTTCAACAGTGGAAAGGACTGTTTAGAAGGGGGGAAAATGGTGGTTATGAACTATTATAGTTGGTTAACCATTTGGCTAACCAAATGGCTATGTCATTTGTACTTAGGCTGTGTGTCCTTTTTTCCCGAAGGGAATATTCTTGTATTTCATTAACTTTCCTAAACATGTTTATAAAAAAATGTTAACCATCACAACTGAATCAATTCAAAAGTATACATCATGCTTTTTACATATGCATTTATTTAATTTGATGTTTAACAAACTGTGTTGTTGTAATGAGGTCTGTGTGAAGCTTGTGTAGAGGAGTCAGGCGCAGGACAGCAGATATGAGTAAATAAACGTAATTTACTCAAAATAGACAAATGCAATACAATAAAGCGAGCCCACATAACGGACCGTATTACATACAAACAATTACTCACAAACAAACATGGGGGGAACAGAGGGTTAAATCATGAACAAGTAATTGGGGGATTGAAACCAGGTGTGTAAGACAAAGACAAAACAAATGGAAAATGAAAAGTGGATCGGCGATGGCTAGAAGGCCGGTGACGTTGACCGCCGAACACCGCTGTTGTAGGTCAGTACAAAAAGAAGAAAACAATTACTCAAAAAAAACTTCACAGCACTAAAAGAAGGTTGCTTACAATAATTTATTCATTCATGAACACATGTTGTTTTGACAAACTCTGTTATAATGCGTAAGCTGTTTATAACGCATTAGCCATAGCTGTAGTATTGGCCATGGCTTTTGCATTAGCCATAGCTTTAGCATAGCCATGGCTTTTGCATTAGCCATAGCTTTAGCATAGCCATGGCTTTTGCATTAGCCATAGCTTTAGCATAGCCATGGCTTTTGCATTAGCCATAGCTTTAGCATAGCCATGGCTTTGGTGTTAGCCAGATACCTGTAGCATTAGCTCACAACACTGTGTTGAGCGAGCACAGCGCTGCGCTGGCTGTTATGACAGCAGAGTGATTGCCCAGTCAACCATTAGTCAACAGAGAAAGGAGCAGAGACTGGTACTAGCCTACCTCTCTCTGACTGGATCCTATGGAAAGCTGGTATCTATGGCTGCCTTTACACAGCCAGTTCAATTCGAATCTTTTTTTCACTAATTGGTCGTTTGACCAATCAGATCAGCTCCTTTTCCAATAAAAATATCAGAATTGGACTGCCTTTGTAAACACAGCCTATGTTTCCTATTCTACACTGGCCTGCTTAGAATGATAAGATAACATAACAGAAGAATGACTCTGAATTATAAATAATACAGAGATGGATTTCCTAGACATTGATAGGTGCCTGGGTTTCCATGTAAAATTGGTCTATGTATTTTTGTATTTTATCTGTTGAGATCATCATTTGCCATTATTTTATACACTTTTTTTGTAACCTTACTCAACCAACCTTTACTCAACCAACCTTTACTCAACCAACCCGTACTCTACCAACCTTTACTCAACCAACCTTTACTCAACCAACCCGTACTCTACCAACCTTCACTCTACCAACCCTTACTCTACCTACCTGTACTCAACCAACCTTTACTATACCAACCTTTACTCTACCAACCCTTACTCTACCAACCTTTACTCAACCAACCCTTACTCAACCAACCCTTACTCTACCTACCTGTACTCAACCAACCTTTACTCAACCAACCTTTACTATACCAACCCTTACTCTACCAACCCTTACTCTACCTACCTGTACTTAACCAACCTTTACTCAACCAACCCTTACTCAACCAACCCTTACTCTACCTACCTGTACTCAACCAACCTTTACTCAACCAACCCTTACTCTACCTACCTGTACTCAACCAACCTTTACTCAACCAACCTTTACTCAACCAACCTTTACTATACCAACCCTTACTCTACCAACCCTTACTCTACCAACCTTTACTCAACCAACCCTTACTCTACCTACCTGTACTCAACCAACCTTTACTCAACCAACCTTTACTATACCAACCCTTACTATACCAACCTTTACTCTACCAACCCTTACTCTACTAACCCTTACTCTACCAACCCTTACTATACCAACCTTTACTCAACCAACCCTTACTCTACCAACCTTTACTCAACCAACCCTTACTCAACCAACCCTTACTCAACCAACCCTTACTCAACCAACCCTTACTCAACCAACCCTTACTCAACCAACCCTTACTCTAACAACCTTAACTCAACCAGCTAGTTTTGGAGTCATTATGCCCTAGTAGTGGATTGTCATTACAGCTGTACCCTTGCCATCTATGACACACAAACTCAACCCAGTCCTCCTTCCTGTGGCTGCCTGAACACTTCACTTTATACAGTGACACTTCCCACAAGGCCTCATGTTGTCACTAGGCAGGAACCTGCAACTCTGCCTCAGGCTCTGGGCCACACATAGATCACTATACTGCTAATGTATTGCTGCTCTAGTTCTTGCTTCTCCTACAGATGTGGGTTTTTATCTTCGATAGATATAGGTGATGAACAATCAATCAATCAAGGATCGCGATGCACACGTCAACATTTAAAAGTCATCCAGCAACATGACTACATGATCATTGATATTGACCTACAGTACACAGTGGAGAGACCTGTACTTGATTGGACAACGGACGGAGAAGACGAACAGAGTCATAAAGACCTGTGGTGATGGGGTCGAGAGAGATGGGAGGAAAGAGTAGAGAGACTAAAGAGTTTGACATTCTCCTCCAGGTTATTTCTACTCTATTATTCCGCCTCTCTCTCTCGCCATCACCCTCCTTTACCACACTTCTAGGTGCTTTATAATGCTGTGGTCCTGTCTGTGTGTTAGCGTCATGTCTATGTGAAACATGTGTGTGCTGTATGTGTGTGTGTGATATGATCACCTAGTGACAGGTCCTTTACATGTTCTTTAATAATAATACATTATTTTACCTTTATTTAACTCGGCAAGTCAGTTAAGAACAAATTCTTATTTTCAATGACGGCCTAGGAACAGTGGGTTAACCGCCTTGTTCAGGGGCAGAAGGACAGATTTTTACCTTGTCAGCTCGGGGATTCGATCGTGCAACCTTTCAGTTACTAGTCCAACACTCTAACCACTAGGGTACCCGCCGCTACCCCATTATGATCATTCTCATTTGAAAAATATGAATAGGGAGCATAACTTTATTTTATTGATTGCTCTCAACTAACCAGATGAAGAAGAAGATCACACAAAAAATCAGTCCGGACAAAACGTACGTGAATGGAAATAAATTGCAATCCCACCTTTTCTTCATCAACTTTTCCCACTTCAAAATAAAATCGCTATGTCATTTGAATCATAAGTCTTTCTCTTTTCAAAACTAAGCTAAGTGCTGGTGCAGTTTCACCTGTTAGAGTTAGAGAAAGATACAGAGAGAGATTGTGTGTGTGTGTGTGTTAACTCCTTACACCCTCCAGGTCTATGCATTCCTGTGCACTATATGCTACTGTAGCTTACAGGCTCAGCGCACTAACAGAGGGGGAAAGTGCCATTGTCAGGGCTTTCCATTGACAGTAAAGTGCTTACAGGCAGATGGGGGTTCTGGTTGTTGCGATGGCCCAGGGGGCTTTGGTCCAGAACAACTCTGATGACGCTGGTGTTTCTATTGTCCACCGAGCCCTTGCGTTCAGCCTTTGCCAGGGTATAAAAGCTAGGGTTCTGCGCTGAGATGGCCAGCACGATCCAGCCTACCCCACACGGCACAGCAAGCTGTACACGCAGGTAAGGACACACCCCACACAAACTGAAAACAGCAGTCGATCCACAGCAGCAAACAGCACACAGGGGCCCACTCCTCTCAGCCTACCATTCCCGGGTGTGTCACCCCCAGGCGGGGCCGTAGGCCCTAACAGAGGCCCAGGCCTCAGGGCCTACATGAGGCACTCAGACCCCAGGCTGGATTGGTACAATGGATGGTTATTTTCTCCTTGGAGATTCTGATCCATCCTATGGAAGTGTTTGGCCGCTGTTTCCTGCCTCAGTTAGTTACAAAACTAAGAAATAGTAACACATACACAAACAACACACATTCACTCTGTAGTGAGAACATAGATGCCACACCTTTACCTGATCTGTGTTTTGATTCTTTTTTTCCCGCTCCCTGTCCCTCTTTCTCTCAATCGATCTCTCTACCTCCCACACCATTCTCCCTTTCCCTTTCTTTACTTGCATCCATCCTCCTCTCTCTCGCCCTCTTTCCCTTCTTCCTCTCTTTTACTCTCTCTGAACTGCTCCATCTTCTTTCCTCTGACATTCCTCTCCTCTCCCTGTCCTCTCTCCATTCTCCCTCCCTCTACCCCTTATCCCCCTCTCCCTCCACCCTTTCCTTCTCCTTCCATCCATCCCTCCGTCAGAATCTCCTGATCCCTCACCATGTCTCAGACCGCCAAGTCCGCCTCCAGCCAGGGCACTGATGTCAAGGACAAGGGAGCCCCTGCCCCCGCTGCCACTAGCAAGGCCACTAAGACCGGAGAACCCAGCGTCGGAAACTTCAGAGTGAGTCGACACATTAAAAATACTCACAACCCACTTGGCACAGGAGCTGGATTCAAATTGTAACTGCAGTAAAAAAAAAGAGAGTAATGTCCACCCATTGTGTGGGAGCAGCAAACAGTTTAAAGTTAGCCATTCTCTTTGAACTTTTATCTGAGCTGGGTGAATTGACTATGGATAGAACACTATACAGGGCGTTTGTTGTGGTTGGTAAATGTTGCTACTTAAGTCGGCGGGTCTTAAGATGACCCCAGAGATCTTGCAGCCTTCGCAGCAGTGCAGGTGGCTTTGGGTTTAGTGGAAGGAAGCTTCTGTACAGGTAGTCCGAGCCATGAAGAACGTCAGAGCTTTCTAACTGATTGATAAACTGAATGACACGAACGGGCTCTGAGACCTAGTTACATACCTGCAGTAGTAAAAGGCACCAAATTCGTTCGAGTTCTATGGCAAAAGGGTCAACACAGAATACAACATTTGTGGAAGAAGGAGAGTATCTCACCCTTTGACCTCTTCCATTGATAATGGCATCTAACCTCTGACCACTGCCCCCTGTAGATCATGCTGTTCGACCAGGAGAACTTCCAGGGCAGAATGATGGAGATCCAGAACGAGTGCATGAACGTGTGTGAACGCGGCATGGACAGAGTGCGCAGTATCATCGTTGAGTGCGGCCCGTAAGTGGACACACACACCTACAGGGCAAGATTACACACACACACAGTCACACACATACACACCTACAGGACACAATCACACACAAAGCAATCAACTCTACATGCTAGTCCAACACACAGGAAGACAAACTCACTGAGCTCAAACATTTGAGCCCAAACACTGATGCTGTCATTTTTCGTGGCCCTTCACGCTCATTCCATTTTGACCCGTCTTCTAATCCCTCTCCCCCCTCCCCCTTGTCCCCGGCGGCCCCCCCTCTCCAGCTTTGTTGCCTTTGAGCAGACTAACTTCCGTGGGGAGATGTTTATCCTGGAGAAGGGAGAGTACCCTCGCTGGGATACCTGGAGCAACTCTTACCGTAGCGACTGCCTCATGTCCCTCAGGCCCATCCGCATGGTGAGGAACACACGCATTCCAAAACACACACACACACACACACACACACACGGTCACATTTTCCAATGTACTCTCTCCCACACACATTCCAAACATGACAGTGACGAATGAGTTCGCCGGAGCGAAAACAGCTGATGACCAGGGCTAATACAGTAGCTAGTGAAGAGACCCTCCAACCTTTTCCCTGACACTCTCTCTCCTTCCTTCCCCCCTCTTCCCCATCCCTCTCTCCTTCCCTCCACAGGACAGCCTGGAGCACAAGATCTGTCTGTTTGAGCTCTCCGACTTCAAGGGCAATAAGATGGAGATCCAGGAGGATGACGTGCCCACCCTCTGGGCGCACGGCTTCACCGACAGAGTGGGCAGCGTGAGGGTGCCCGGCGGAGTGTGAGTGTACACACACACACACACACACACACACACAACCACACACACTCGTACTTACGCACACACACCAGAAATCTATTTTTATGGATACTGGGACTGCAAAATCCTCACCTATATCGAAGATAAAAACCCACATCTGTAGGAGAAGCAAGAACTAGAGCAGCAATACATTAGCAGTATAGTGATCTATGTGTGGCCCAGAGCCTGAGGCAGAGTTGCAGGTTCCTGCCTAGTGACAACATGAGGCCTTGTGGGAAGTGTCACTGTATAAAGTGAAGTGTTCAGGCAGCCACAGGGAGGAGGGCTGGGTTGTGTTTAAGTGGAAACACAGAACTCCAATGTGACTCATGTTGTCTCTAAAAAAACAGCCTAAAAATGACTATCAATCTAAATGTAACAAAACATTACCTTCTCTCCTTTCCTTTCCTTCTCTCTCCAGGTGGGTGGGTTACCAGTACCCCGGATACAGAGGCTACCAGTACCTATTTGAGTGTGGTGACTACAGACACTACAACGAGTTCTGTGCCTTCCAGCCTCAGATCCAGTCCATGCGTCGCGTCAGGGACATGCAGTTCCACCAGCGTGGTTGCTTCAACCTCACCTCCGCCAGCAAGTGAGCGACCTCTGGTGGATGCACGTTGTAACTGCAACCATCCAGCCCTCCCTCACTCAACCCGCGCATCGGGCGCTTTTTATTTCTCCAATCCTATTCCTTCTTTCCTTCCCTTCACCCCTCCATCCTAAAGGGATGGAACGGCAGCATTGTACCGACCGGAACAACCTAAATGACTTTTTATGATGCCAAATAATAAACATGTTTTGAAAAACTTGAATTCCTTTCGCCCTGGACTACTTTATTCAAAGCCTTGTGTTCACTGTGACAACATTTTGTGACAACATTGTCCTTTTCTCTCTGTTTGATATTCATTGTTTCTTTCTCTCTCTTCCCTTTTGTCCGTCCAACTGTATTCTCCCTATTTGTCTTCCTTCTGTCCTTCTCTCTTCCATCTGTCCTGTTGGACTGAGAAAGGACCATCTGATTAGTGAGGGGTTAAAGGTTGAACACAGCCCCTCTCACCTGCTGATAGACAGTCTCGGCCTCTCAGTTGTAGATTGAACAGTGGAAATGATTATTACCTAACAATGAGCATGCATGTAGATAAAGCAAGTATAACGTTAATCAACGTCACCTTGACTGGGCTCCCGAGTGGTCTAGCGGTCTCAGTGCTAGAGATGTCACTACAGACCATGGTTCGATTCCAGGCTGTATCACAACCGGCCGTGATTGGGAGTCCCATAGGGCGGTGCACAATTGGCCCAGCGTCGTTAGGTTTTGGCCGGGGTAGGCCGTCATTGTAAATAAGAATTTGTTCTTAACTGACTTGCCTAGTTAAATAAAGGTTACATAAAAAATATAAAACATGTCTGAAGGTTCCGAGAGCCCACGTTCTCCTCCATAACCGTTGCTAAGTCATAATTGACGCTTCCGCGTTGTGCTGTTTATTCCCGATCGTTTTCAAAACCTATGAAGATATACAGTAAGTGAAAGCAGTTCTTCAATTTGTTGAAACCACAACAATACAGACTTGGATACACATCATGCTAATCAATAAAAACGTTTGTTAAATTTGCTGCTGTTTTGCTTGTTTACAGCGCCGGTTCATTTCATAGGGAATTTGTCCGAGGCGCTCGATTGTAATCACCAACATGTTATACTTGTCTGAATTCTATATCGCTATGCGTCTGGTCTGCTTAGTTCATTGACTGTATATGAACCAGAACAAAAAATAGGGAGTGGGATGTCTCGCTTCCTCTTCCGTCTCTGTATGATTGCACAAGCAGCAAACTGAGCAGTCAACATGTCAGCACTTTTCAAAGCTAGAAAGGGTCAGTATACAATCAATACACGAACTATTGACGTGCTCATTTGTCTCTCAAACACAACGGGGTTTTTGTACTTGCTTTATTAGTGTGTTGATCCTTCGAAAATACAATTGACTTGAGACAGTCATTTGCCGGGGTGCTAAGATTTGTTTAACTCAGCTCATTGGTCTATCTGTGCTAACGTTAGTACTGAGCTAACACCTGCGAAGTAACGACAGCTTATTGAGTGTTTAGTTAGCTTCTAAGCCATCTCTAAAATAAACCCAGTTATGCATGGCTAGAATGCTGCCTTTATAGTGGCGGTCAATAATAACATCCAAGGCAACTTGAATGGGGTTAATGGTCGCAGCCGTAACGTAAGCATCATTGACATTGTTTATCATTCACAGAAACCCTGTTTGCGCTGGCTGCTTGGGTGGTTATGTCGCTAATACACATTATTGGCATTGTACCGTAGGGAATCTATTCACATGTCTAGCTTTCTGGTGTCACCTCAAGTCTTCACTCGAGCAGGCACGTTCTCAATGGGACAGGTTAAGAACGCGGTGGACGGATGATGACCTTTAAAAATACATCTAAATCGATCTAACCGGTTATGAAGATTTTCTCCATTATTTAGATCCTGCATGGGTTCAGTATATCACATGACATATTCTTGAGGGAATTTGCAGAGGTAAATGACTGTTCAGTAGCAAGTGACTATTCTTTGTAGTTTGCACACAGCCTACATCCATCCGTCAAACCTTAGATTAAGAGAGCAAGGGCCTCAATCAAGGTTGCTATATAATAACTTCATCATCGGTAGGTCCTTTTCATGTCCAGTTTTCAACCTTTACCCCAGAGGCAGAGAGTTGTGAGTGGGTGGGTTGGGTCCATTTATAATCATTGGTTGGGTGTCACACAGAATCGACCTGGACAGTTGGATTCACACAGGTGTAATGTAACACTGATAACTCTGTCTAACAATAGTGTCACGGTGTTGTAAATTCATGCTAGGCATGAGCAGGTCCTACAGTACTAAAGCATCTCTCTCTCTCTCCTATCTCACCCCCCACCCCCCCTTCAGCCCTTGGCCTGTGTGTCAGTGGCTGTAGATCTCTGTCCTCGCTAGCTGAGCTACCAGAGATGCATCAGATGATGAGACAGACCTGTAGAGACTATGCAGACAGAGAACTGGCTCCTATAGCGGGCAAACTAGACAAGGAGCACCTCTTTCCCGCCCAACAGGTACACACTCACACCACTAAACAGGAGGTACACATACACACACACACACACACACACACACACACACACACACACACACACACACACACACACACACACACACACACACACACACACACACTGTCTAACACAGTGGTATTCAAACTTTTTCAGCAGGGACCCCCAACTCTAATGACACAACAAATACCCCAAAATTCATTACATTTTCATCCCTCTTATCAAAATGAAAATAAACTAATACAAACATATACTCAACATTTTTATTTGTCAAAATATGTTTCTCAAAAACATTTGTATATTGTCCCATGTTATAATCTGTACTCATAATTGTTTGTGTCCCCCCCCCCCATTTTTGTTGTTGTTGTTGAATACCACGGCTCTAATGCATCCACCTGTGTGTTTCTACAGGTGCTGGGTGCTATGGGGGTGATGGCTGTCGAGGTTCCTGAGGAGCTGGGAGGAGCAGGTATGGATTACCTGGCCTACTCTCTGGCCGTGGAGGAGATCAGTAGGGGATGCGGCAGCACTGGATGTGTGGTCTCTGTCAACAACGTACGTAAGAGTGTGTGTGTGTGTGTGTGTGTGAAAGAGACTGTGTTTTATCTTGCACTGATACTAAAGTGTGTGTGTGTGTGCAGTCTTTGTACATAGGGCCGATATTGAAGTTTGGAACACAGGAGCAGAAGGATCAGTGGATCACCCCTTTCACAACCGGAGAGAAAGTTGGCTGCTTCGCTCTGAGTGAACCAGGTACACACACATACACACACACACCTTTCCCCCAGAACCCTCCACTCACTTCTACGCTCCAACCTGGGGAAATGGGTGGTTGTTCATTGTTGACGTCTCTTCTATCCTCTCCTTCGCTCTCTCTCTTCTCTCTCCTCTCTCTCTCTCTCTCTCTCTGTGTAGGTAATGGTAGTGATGCAGGGGCAACGTCTACATTAGCCAGACAGGAGGGAGGGGAGTGGGTACTGAACGGGACTAAAGCCTGGATCAGCAACTGCTGGGATGCCTCAGCTACTGTGGTATTCGCTACCACCGACAAGTCACTCAAACACAAGGTTAGATACACCGTTGTTGGACTCAAGCCATGGTTACACCCCTCTAGTCCTTCTCCCTCTCCCCCCTCTATCTCTCCCTATCAATATTTTATTACTTCATCAATGTAACTCATACTTGCAATTCATCTTGTTGCTGCTATTTGTGGGTCCGACAACAAAAATCCTTCTCCCTTCCCTCCCTCAGTGTATATATTCCCTCCCTCCCTCTGTAGGGTATCAGTGCATTCCTGGTGCCCATGCCTCACCCTGGCCTTTCCCTGGGGAAGAAGGAGGACAAGCTGGGCATCAGAGCAACCTCCACGGCCAACCTCATCCTGGAGGACTGTAGGATACCCCTGGGAAACATGCTGGGGCCACGAGGGTCTGGCTTCAAGATAGCCATGGTGGGATTGTAGGGTGGGGTGGGGGTGTACGTCTTGTGGTCCATCTCTGTGCGTGTGTACTGATCTCCTCTCTCCCACAGCAAACCCTGGACTGTGGGCGTATTGGTATAGCTTCCCAGGCTCTGGGTATTGCTTAGGCTGCTCTGGACTGTGCTGCGGACTACGCTCACAAACGCACCGCCTTTGGAGCTCCCATTGGCAAGCTGCAGGCCGTACAGGTATGCGTGTGTTAAAGTTTGTGTTTGAATGTTAAGGTGTGTAAGTGTCTGTTATCAAAGGGGTGTGTGTGTGTGTGTCTCTCAATGTTTCAGTTCAAGCTGGCGGACATGGCTGTAGCTGTTGAAAGCGCTCGTCTCCTCACCTGGAAGGCTGCAATGCTAAAAGACGCCAAGAAACCCTTCACAAGGTACACACACACACAACACACACGCACCGTCCTCTCTGTCACACTACGTAACGTTGTACTTCCTCCTTCATGTCCCCACAGGAAGCGGCGATGGCCAAACTATCGGCGTCGGAGGCCGCTACCTTCTGCGGCCATCAGGTACGCATCGCAGAGCCATTTGACAGAATTCACGGATAATTTACATTTACATTTAAGTCATTTAGCAGACGCTCTTATCCAG
The DNA here is from genome assembly GCF_045679555.1 of Salvelinus alpinus. Lineage (NCBI taxonomy): Eukaryota > Metazoa > Chordata > Actinopteri > Salmoniformes > Salmonidae > Salvelinus > Salvelinus alpinus. Next base: position 10,128,496 of record NC_092109.1, read on the forward strand.
AGCGACTTACAAATTGGTGCATTCACCTTATGATATCCAGTGGAACAACCACTTTACAATAGTGCATCTAACTCTTTTAAGGGGGGGGGGGGGTTAGAAGGATTACTTTATCCTATCCTAGGTATTCCTTAAAGAGGTGGGGTTTCAGGTGTCTCCGGAAGGTGGTGATTGACTCCGCTGACCTGGCGTCGTGAGGGAGTTTGTTCCACCATTGGGGTGCCAGAGCAGCGAACAGTTTTGACTGGGCTGAGCGGGAACTGTACTTCCTCAGAGGTAGGGAGGCGAGCAGGCCAGAGGTGGATGAACGCAGTGCCCTTGTTTGGGTGTAGGGCCTGATCAGAGCCTGAAGGTACGTAGGTGCCGTTCCCCTCACAGCTCCGTAGGCAAGCACCATGGTCTTGTAGCGGATGCGAGCTTCAACTGGAAGCCAGTGGAGAGAGCGGAGGAGCGGGATAATCTCGGATTGCTAAACCCTTCTAATGTTCTTTACCTTCTGCGGAACTGAAAGTCGATCCAGGTTCTTGGGGGAATGGGTTACGTGACGGACATGCCAGCAGAGAGGCACTACCGCGACGCGCGAATCACTGAGATCTACGAGGGCACCAGTGAGATCCAGAGACTGGTGATAGCCGGCCAGCTGCTGAAGGAGTATGTGCCATAGAGACTCGCGGGCTGCGCCCCGAATGGCAGTCTATTCGCTACATAGTGCACTATTTATGGACAGACCCCAATGGTCAAAAGTGGTACACTATATAGGGTGCAATTTCAAATTGGCCCATAACAGCCACGACACCCAGGACTGCGTTCAGGACTGCAGTGTTCAACAGTGTTGCACAGTGTCATCAGCGCCAGTCAGCTACTGAACTGAAGGAATGTCAGACATGGAGACAGACTCGCACAGCTCTGGGTAGAAGTTGCCCTTAACCACAGATCTAGGATCAGATTGCCAAACTAATGCCCAAATCCTAACCTCAACTGTTATGGAGAGAATATTTGTCCCTGGACCAGTGGATAGAGGCACCTTGTACCTACCACTCCAAAGGGACAAGACCAGGCCTGCATTCAGGACTGCGGTGTTCAGCAATGTTGTGAAACACTGCAACATGCATCCCACCTTACTTCAACTTTGTAACGATTACAAAACAATCCAAGACTGTTTCCGGTTTGAAGCCATTTGTAACTGTCGATATCAACATGGAGATATATATCAGCCTTTCTGCCTTCACTTCATAATATTATCTGCTTTAAACTGATGGTGTCTGGTAATATAAGCTAGTAGACTCGCAATTCTCATTGTGACCCTGTCTGTGAGGTGCAGTGCCTACTAGAGCCACAGGAGGGGAGTGTAGAGTTTGGACTGCCCTGTCCTGCCTTCACCTGCACTTCAAACAACGAGGGAAATCACAACACAACGTTTGAACACTTGTAACATGCATCCCTCCTTATTCTCTGCCTTGTAAATATTCACTGATCTAAAAGAGTTCTGTAGTCATAAACATACTGAGTTGGCTAACGTCGTACCCAGGCTAGGCTGGTGGATGAGACTAGTAGTTAGCCTCCACCATGCTGGAATAGGATCAATAATTACTTCAAGCAGGGGGGGGGTAGAGATGCATTTTGAAGTAATTAAACAGGGTCACAAACACCTTTAGTGTTCCTGTCGGTGCCTGGTCTGATGCTGCTCTCCAGGCTGCACATAACCAAACATGTGTTTATGGAACTGCGACGACTGGGAAGTAGTTTAATGGTTTATCATGTTTTTGTCTCTATGGCCGTCAGTTTTTAGGGTTATTGAATGTTAATGAATTCATCTCAGTATCGATATAAAAGAGTGATCTGTTCAGATGAAACTGTAAATGCCACCGCTAGAGAATCTGTTTCTGTCTGAGTTTCAGAGATCTAAATGATTGATATGTTTTACGATGATGCCCTACACAGCCCAAGCTTGTGCTTCAACATAAACTGCTGTTGTTCATATTTTATCATAATTGATGGTACATGATGAAATAAAAAAACATATTTTCATGTTAAATAGTGACGCTCTGAGGCTGTTTTGTGACATGGCAACATGTCATTATTAACAGGTGGCCGGTGGCACCTGAATTGGGGAGGACAGGCAGGGACAGAATGAAGAAAATGGTATCGAACACACGCCATTCTTAAGAGCCGTCCTCCCATCAGCAGCCTCCTTTGCTAAAGGGCCGGTTTCACAGACCCAGGTTAAGACTAGTGTAACACAATCACACACATTTTTTCTCATCAATTGCTTTTAATTTGCCATGCACTTAATTTGAACAATCATTTAAATCATGTAGCTGTCATTTAACTCTTAACAATCATTTTAATCAACAGCCAGATTAGGACTTAATTTGACTCCATCAGAACAGACATGGGAAATCAGTTAGAATCAGAATTTTGTAATGTAGCAGATCCAGGGCCCAGTTTCAAGATCGCGATGGAATTTATGCTTAGGAGTGTTTTAACAATGCATTTCTCCTCCATCAGCCGAAGATGTAACGTGCGTTTCCCAAAACATCACGCAAAGAGAACGTTCGCTAAGTGTGTTGTTGAGGCATGTGCCGATACTGATAGGATCGAAAGAGACCGCGCTGCTCTCGGGAAGTTGAATCACCTTTCTCCAGTGAAATCTTACCTTAACATTAGAATTATTCCACAATACTGATGACGGATCAGCTACTAAAAAGATATCACTTATGGCAGCAACTATTGAGTCGGGTTATTCTAATGATTACCCTATAATGCAACAAATCAAGATTTGGCACATCATTGCGCACATGTTGATACACATCATGAAAAATATTGAGGCAAAATTACAGACAGTAGCATACAATTAGCAAAGTAGAACTCAATTGAATGAACAAGACATCTACTTCAATATTATTGAGTTATATAGGCCTATGTCGCCTATACTGTAGTCTAATTATCTTTTTAATGCAGTCATTAAGTGATTCACAAGTATCAACCAAGGAGCATCAATAGGACATAAGGTACATCTTCTAATCTAAAGTATGGGTTAGTGGCAATCAGTGGCGACCTGTCATTCAGTGCAGGTGGGGCTGTTTTGAGCCCCACATTTTTAGCAAAAAAAATAAATACAGACTTGCCTGTTTTGCATGTTATTTTGGCATTAATACGTGTCACATAGCAGTTTGGAAACAATGTAAAACAAATATATCATAGATATGTACACTGTAGCTAAGAAAGTAGTACTAAGTGGTTGTTGTGTAGTAAGATGTTAGTAGCCCATGTGCCTCACTCTAATAATTTGGTCTATTTACCCCTCTTAATTTCACCTACTGTTCTGACTTGGTGGTGCTCATGTAGTCTATAACCTGTTTTAGAGAAATGTAATCATTGAATATTGTAAGCTAGTGTAAGCTTTCATTGTCTGCTTATATGCCCCCTTTATCTGTCCTATCGTTCTGACTTGGTGTACAGGGAAAACACTGTAAGAATGGCCCATGTTCTGAATTCTGTCGCTGTACATTTCAAAAGTGCTAAAATAGTTATATTGACTACATCCATCCTAGCTCTCCATTGTCTTAATCAAAATTACGGATTGCCTCTGATCTGCTTATATAGGCCGTTTGTGGGCACCGTTTGTCACCGTTATAGTGCAATTAATGTATTGTTTAGTGTTGTGTTGTGGATTTGCTGGCATGCATCCCACTTTTGTTATTTTTTGCCCCAAGATTTACAAGTTAAAATCGCCAGTGGTGGCAATCACTACTCTCCCCTACAGCCATGCCCTCTGTCTCTGCTCTGCATTCTCACTCTTCCTCCATTCAAACTTTCTCTTTGTCTTCCTTTTCATTGGTCCTGGGCGCTGGTCGTGGCCTCTGATAGACTGATGGTCAGAGTTATAAGTGTTTTTCTCCAGAAAGATCTCTCCATTGGTGGAGTAGATGGCCTTGGACCAGGTCAGCACATTACCAGGGCTGTAGGACCAGTAGGACTGCCACCCAGACATGTAGCCCATTATCCATCTTGGGGAGAGGACTCTGTCCCACACTTCCACGTCAGTTACCTGACCCTCAAACTTATACACTTTCAAGACAGGAGGCCCATTGGTCACCTACACACACACACACGCAAAGAAATACAAAGAAAAATATTGCATAATTAGAATACATATCAACTAAAGAAAAACGATAATCTACATTATGCTGAATTACTTCATGAGACTCAGGAGTTTATTGACAACTTTTGAGAGATACTGAAACAATCTCAAGTCATGTTGAGAGGCACTGGGTCAGCAGCGGTGCCTCACCTATCCGCCCCACTCCTCTCCCACATTCTCTCCTCTTACCTGGCCAAACACCCTCTTCCTGACGCTGACAGTCCCGCCTCTCCACACCTGGGCCAGGCCTGTCTTTTTCTCCCAGGTAACACACAGGCTGGTCCAGGGGTATGGCTCTGTGACGCCCATGAGCACCTTATAGGAGCGAAAGTCCTGGGAGGAGGAATAGATGGAGAGGTGGTCCATCCCATAATACCTTTTCAGTAAAAGGTTCCAGTAGTTCCCCTGAGTGAGGCTGAAGAGAGTCAAGTCTTTTCCCTCCTCGGCCATGTAACGCAGACACAGTCAGAGCAGAGGGAGTGGGAGAGGAGGTGGTGTAGGGATTCAAGGTGGTGGATGAGGAAGGAGAAGCAGAGGGAGAGGAGTAGGGAGAAGGGGAGGGAGAGGAGTAGGGAGAAGGGGAGGGAGAGGAGTAGGGAGAAGGGGAGGGAGAGGAGTCGGGAGAGGGCGAGGGAGACATCGCATCTGTGTACATGGTGAGTTCCCCTCTATATGTCACTGTAAACACCTGACCACGCAGGTCTAAGGTGGAGGGGCCTGAGGCAGAGAATAAATCAATCAACAAATCCATCAATCAATCCAATATTATCTGTGTAGCACTACTTTAAAAAGTTATTTGTCACTAAACACTTCAAAGAACCCACACCTAACTCAGTATCTGTGTGTGTTTGAATGCGGTACCTGATGGGGTTGTTCGATATCTTGCCCCAGATAGGCCCCACACCGACATCAGCACAAGAACGTTAAGCAGCACCGAAATCATCTTCTTGTGAGCTTCGGCAGTGTGAGAGGATTTAGAGCGGTAAGATCCTTACACCCGTCCTCAACAGCGTGTGCAACAAAAAAAAAGCTCTCTGATAGGTGTAGGTTTCGTTTCCCAGCAAGGTTTACGGAAGAGTTTCGTTTCTGCAATGTCACGCAATTGTCGACGAACCAAACTGACTCGTCTTTTCGGGGTTTTTTTTGTAACAAAACCAGAAATAGAATAATGAGAAATCAAATAATGACAGAAACTTTGTTTTACAATTTTATTTTATTTTAAAATGTTGGTGTTAATTGGAAGTAAACAGACCTCAGAACCCATAAGCTCCACCCATTAGGCGTGGTGAGGCGGTTGTTATTCCACAGGCTGCTGTCAGTAAAAGCTTCATGTTTATTAGTTGAGTGCCCTCAAAATGCTTCAAACTTAACCCTTGGAGAATAAAAAGGTCAATTGTATACATTTGATATTGTATGCCATACTCAAGGTGTTAGGGGACAAAATTAAACTTTGGTTCTAGTGTTATACTTTGTATTCCATGTTGTAAAAAAGCTCCCCACGAACACAGAACACTTCATTTCATGAGGATAGAGATTTACCATTGATGAAATATCTTATTATCGTAAAAGGTTGTATACAAGTCAATGTTAATCCCTAGTCAATAATGGCACCAAATCACCTGTTTGGATTCTTAAATTCAACACGTTTTGTCCAATACCTCAAGAAAGGGTGATCATATTGTTACAACATTTCCAGGGCTGATGTAGAATATAAAAATAAAATGTATGAAATGAAAATGCGATATTATGCAAATTAAGGAACTTAATATGCAAAGTAGGTACTACGGAATACATCATTACAGTAAGTTAACCAAATAGCTACTGTAAGAAATTGTATTAGATATTGGTAACTTGTTTTAACAACTTCTCAACATTAGCTATGGTTGACACAATATACACACTCCCTCTTTCTATTGGACATATGCTGGACTCATTGGACACATGCACGACACCCACAACTTCCCTCCCCCATGACAATCACTCAGACACTCACAACTCAGGGTTGGAGCTCCAGACAACGAACAATCTCAGGAACCAATGGAACGTCGACATCAGGCCGAACAGGATTACCCACGACCCAGATCGACCAATCGGAAGGCCAGACTTCAGATCAACCTACTTTGCTAGTTGTCTATATAATCTGTATGTACTGTGTAGAGCGCTCTCTCTTCCGGACGATTTCATACAAATCAGACAGAAAGAGCCGTGCTGCACGCTTTGCCTAATATCTTTACACTTGAATAAAACGGCCTTATTATACAATTATCCACCTCGTCCTATGTCTCCACTTGGTCTCCTGTCTCAAGTAAAACGAATTATCAACAGACTTGGTAGCAGAGGATGGTTAAAACATATTTGAATTCGGCCCAATAGAAAATTCATCGGACAGGAGACGAGAGGGAGAAAGATTCAAGAAGGAGAGGTGACCCGCTCGAGGGAGACGTCGGCGATTCAACTCACCCAGGAAACTGATCAAAGAGCTCGAAAATATTAAGGTAAGCAGAGCCGGTTTAATCAAAATCTGCATATTGTATTATAGCCAATATCTAAATTCAATGATCAGAAGTACTGAGGTGAGTGTGAATTGTTGCTAAATTTATGTGGAATTGTTTAGAATCTAAGGCATTGTGTAAAGATATTTGCGAAGTATAAAATCAAGTCGAATTAGTAATCTGGAACTAGTTGAATTTTCTTCAACTAGGAGTATCGGGGATAAATCTAAGCTTGAGGCTGTTCAAGTCGAATTAGTAATCTGGAACTAGTTGAATTGTTCTTCAACTAGGAGTATCGGGGATAAATCTAAGCTTGACGCCGTTCAAGTCGAATTAGTAATCTGGGACTAGTGGACATGGCACCCCACTAGGAGCATCGGTGATAAACCTAAGCTTGAACTAGGAGTAATGGTATTAAACCTGAAACTCAAAGTGTTGAAATGTAATGTAGCCTGTTCAAGTTGTATTAGTAATCTGGGGCTAGTGGAAATGGCACCCCACTAGGAGCATCGGTGATAAATCTAAGCTTGGCGTATTGGGATTCAAGTTGCATTAGTAATCTGGGACTAGTCGAAATATTCTTCAACTAGGAGCATCGGTGATAAATCTAAGCTTGAAATAGGAGTAATGGTATTAAACCTGAAACTCTCCAAATTAATGTGAGTGATTGAACGTTCCACGAGACCGATTGCTACTATTTAGCCATATGCTAGGTTGAGGCTGTGTTTAAGTGACCGCCGAGTCAGATTGTGGGAGCTGCTGTGAAGCAGCTATTTTTCTGCTGATAAATTGACCTGGTTTTTCCCTCTGGTGCTGTTGGTAAATCCTTAAGGGCTAGAATTAATTTGATAATTATTCTAGAAACGCTAGGATACACCATATATTGTCCTAAAAGGACACGTTTGAAATACTTTGGGAAAGTATTTAAATAATTAAGTTAGTTTTTGAGTTTTCAGTTTTTTGATTAGTTTTTGAGAAAAATTAGTCCTAGAATTAATTAAATATTTATTCTAGAAACGCTTGAATATACTAATATAATGTCCCGAAAGGACATTTCTGAAATGTTTTGGCAAAGTATTTAAATAATCGAAAAAGTGAAAACGAATAATAACTGTTTGAAAATAGTTCCTATAATTATTATTATATTTAAAATAGAAGCGCTAGATAATACTAGTAGAGTGTTCCAAAAGGATATTGCCGAAATACTTTGGGAAAGTATTTAATTAATTCGCCAAACATAAAGCAATAACATTCTTTGTACACAAGGGGGAGACAGACACCAGAGATAAGACTGTGTCAGCACCAGAGATACATTGTTAGTTTTGGCCAGTGATGGGCTAAGTGCACCAAAATAGCATAGAGCCAGACATAGCTTAACGACAAAATGGCCACGACCACCGTCCCCAAACACAAATTCAATGAATACTTAGATCAGAGAATGAAAGATAGATCAGGGGGAAAGATGCAGTATAAGGAAGTTAAGAAGGTTTGGGAAGGTGTGAGGCTAAAATGGACCCAAGCAGGATACCTCAGTGGGGTGGCCCCATCAAAAGGGCAACTCCTCACTATGGAGAAGGAATTAGAGGAAGTAGTGAAAGAAGGGATAGAACGTGAAGTTGAAAGGAATAAGAACCACTTATTCAAAAAGGAAGGAACAAAGCATAGGGAAAGAGCAGAGGCTGAGCTGAAAATAGGAATTTGGGCAATTGAAGAAATTAGAAGAGCACTCCCGTACAGGAAACCTGATATGATGGGGGTGGCCACTGAAGCCCCAACTGACACCAAAGAAGGCAGGCCCAACAATAATGATGCCCCACCTACCACCATAGCAACCCCATCGGCCCCCACCCAACTATACCCGGAACTGCCACAGGGAGAGAAAATAACACCACCTCCCTATTCTCAAAATCCATTCAGCCACCTCCCTCAAAACCCTTTTTTGACCCCTGCTGTGGTACAGGCACCAGTGTTTGTGGTGCATGAAGGACACCTAAAAGGAAGCATGACTTTAGGGATCCAAGAAGGGCAACTCGTGTGTGAAGAGAGGCCTGATCATCGAGAAAGGAAGGAGAGGGACAGAGCGCACACACAGGGACGTGGGGGTGGTTCGAACCCCGCCTCATTACAGGGACATGGTGGGTCTCTACTAAACAACCCACAAGAGGGGGGTAATGGGTCTCAACCAGGCCCTTTGAAGAGAGAAGACAGAGAGCTGATTCAGTTTTCTTCCACTCCAAACCCAGACTGGTTCAGAAACAGAACACAGGGGGATAGTCAAATAGTCTCTGAAGGGTCATGGTCGTCACCAGGACAATGTTCCTCTGGGGCCTCATTAAGAAGGAACCACAACAAGGACGATAAAGGTGAGAATAAAACAGGACAAGATGAAGAGGAGGTGGAGCGAGACCTCAGGGAGTCACTGGCACTGGCCAGATCTATGATAGAAGATGCTGAACGTGGAGAGGGCTCGTACCATATAAAAGGGGTAATGTTGGGGAAGGTGACAGATTTGGTCGAACCTATCAGACAGTCCGTACGTCTCAGGGAACAGAACAGCAGGGGTGTCTCGTCCAGGGCAGACTGGGATCTCCAATATGGTGGAAAGGAGATGCAGATGCCGTTGAGGCCCACTCCGGACGGAGGGCATGAAGAATACCAACCCTGGAAAATAACAGACCTTACCACTTTGATGGGACAATTACCCAGTCTGCATGGGGGTGCCTCTGCATGGCTCCTTCAACTGCAAACACTGACATCAGGCCTACGGCTCTGTCTAGGTGACATGAGGGCCCTTCTGGCTAGAGCAACAGACCATACCACCATGAGTGTTCTGATAAGAGAGGCAGATCTTGCCACAGCCCCGGCTGCACTGGCCCAGGAAGACTTCCGAGCGGAATTGTGGGCAGTGTTGAGAAGGGCATATCCCACAGAACGAAACCATGCAACCCTTTCATCATTCACCATCAATCCAGGGGAACAACCGGCAGCCTATCTCGACAGAGCGAAGACCACATGGAGAACTGTTCATGAAGAACCATATGACCATACTGGCACCACGGTCAGCATGTGGAAGGAGATGGTGGTGAGCGGTGCCCCAATTGAGGTCCGAACTAAACTTAGGGCCACGGTGGGGTTAATGGCACTTCCCCAGGCTCAGTTCAATTCCCATGTGCATCACCACATCACCCAATACAATAAGGATAAGGGAGGGGCTGAAACACAAGTCCAGTCCCTACAGGTACAACTTTTGAAACTACAATTGAAAGAGGCCCAGAAAGGAGAAAAACCCAAGAAACAGATGGTGGCTGAAGATCAACCAGACATCTCACAAATCATTGAAAAAACGGTTTCACAAATGATACAGCAACAACAACCCCCCATGTCAACCCCACAGGGACCTAACCTACCATCACAACTCCTGGATCAGCCATTACCCATGGACATCCCACCATACTATCAACCAACACAACAAGACTATCCTTCAACATGGGGACAACAACCACGATACCCATCACCCTGGGGGACAGGTCAAGCACGACCAATGAACTGCTACAATTGTAAACAAACTGGACATATGGCACGTCAGTGCCCATACCCATTGACACCGACCCAACATTACTGGATGACCAATCGGGCACGACAAACCAACCCAAGAGGACGTGGAGGAGTCCGGCCACAGATGTACCAACCACGTGCGGGCCCTCAACCTGCATATAATCACCCAAACCCAGACCCAAATCAGCAACCACCTCCTCTTTTCCAGGGCATGTCAGATGAATATGCCCCATGGCCCTGAAGCTGCCCACCACCACTGAACGAGAATGGGGGTCAACATTTTCCACTCCACACCGAACCAACTATCATGTGTGAGGTGGAGGGAGTGACCCACCAATTTTTGGTAGATACAGGATGCACGTATTCTGCCATAAGATCTCGTCAACCACTCTCTTCGGAAACAATACAGGTGGTGGGGGTATCAGGAACACCCGAAGCACAACAAAAAACCGTTCCGTTGCTCTTCTCCTGGGGCCCATCCAAGCTAAAGCATCAGTTCCTATACTGTCCCAATTGCCCAATCAACCTCCTTGGGAGAGACCTGTTGTGTAAACTGAAATGTTCAATTTACCTTACTGAAAGGGGCGTGGAGGTCTCCATTGATCCCATTCCTTCAACACCGGAGCACCCTGTTAGGGTGCTGATGTTACCCATCATCCCAACCCCTGAGTTGTCAGCAACACAAGAAATCTACTGGCTAAAATGCAGGGAGACAGGAACTGGGACTCCAGAGGTCCAGTTTAACTTCAATCAACTGAAATCACAGATCTATGCATTACACCCATACAAGACCCCACAAGCTGAAATTCACTGTACACTGAATGTGACAGAAAATGACGAGAACACATACACTGATGACTGGGATGAGAACATGATGCACCTAACGCCATCCATTAGGTGTTGCACCATTGTGTGCGGACAAGAAGGAGTAGCAGCACCAGTCATCTTACCACCTCATCTGAAATCCTGGTACCTACTAGGGGAGGAGTCGGCTCCCCATGTTACACTAGCGGTGGGAAACGGTTTCGAAGCAAGAAGCCTGGGCCCTATGATCAGAAGAGCATCCAAACTTCAGTGGGAACCCACCCAAACACCGGGGATTCAAAAGGCCACTACTGAGAACATGTGGAGGTTCATGACTGTTGACACTGAAGAACACTGTCTTCCAGAACGATTTACCCTGCCAAGACACCATGGCAAGCCATACACTGACCACCCATCTACCAAAGCATTGATCTCCACCATAGATGAAAGAATATGGACACACACCCCTTTTGATGTGGGCCAACTACAGGTGGAACCAGTCACCATCACCCTGCTATATCCAGGTCAAATACCTATCTACCGATCACAATATCGTTTGAAACCCGAACAGATCATGGGGATAAAACCGACCATTGATGGGTTACTGAGAGCACAGGTTATCTATCGAACTGTATCTCCATGGAACACGCCGATTCTACCAGTGCTGAAAGCCGGAGGAGAAACATACCGGATGGTTCAAGACTTCCGAGCAGTAAATGACGTTACTGCACCTATAGACCTACCTGTCCCTGACCCTCATATCACTCTGAGCAATTTGTCTCCAAAACACCAATACTTCACGGTGGTGGATCTGGCTAATGCTTTCTTTAGCATCCCACTTGATGAAGCCTCTCAGCCACTCTTTGCTTTCACGTATGAACGTCAACAGTACACTTATTTTGTTTTACCACAGGGTTATAGGTGCTCACCAGGAATATTCAATCATATCCTTAAGACACACCTGGCAGAGCTGAAAATCCCAGAAGGTGTGATACTGATCCAATATGTAGACGACCTTTTGTTGGGGGCTCCCACTTCTGATCTCTGTCTACAGATGACAAAAACGTTACTGGACTTCCTTGCTGTCAAAGGATACAAGGTCAAAATGAGCAAAGTCCAGACCTGTCGCAGAACTGTCCTTTTCCTTGGCAGAGAGATCTCGGGAGAAGGAGCAGGACTCTCCAAAACCCACAGAGACTCGATACTTCATCATCCACGCCCCATCACGGTGTCGGGAATGTTGTCTTTCCTTGGTTTGACAGGGTACAGCCGAACACACATCCCAGACTACACTGCCAGAACTGAGCCACTGAGAGAAATAGTGCGAGAGGCGGGACCAAGGAACCTACACTCGTCATTGACATGGACCACTGAAGCATCAAAGGCTTTTGCACTCTTGAAAACAGATCTCTCAGTGGCAGCAGCATTGACATCACCTGACTACAAGAACAAATTCCATCTGGATGTTTCTGAAAAGGAAGGATTCACATCATCCATCCTTTTTCAGAAACAAGAGGGGGAGAGAAGAGTGTTGATGTATCACTCCTCCAAATTAGACCACATCGAAGTAGGACAAACTACATGTTCCAGGTATGTAGCTGCAGTGGCAAAAGCTATTGAAAAAACAGCCCACTTGGTAATGTGCCATCCATTGGAAATCCACACCCACCATGGGGTTGCAGCATATCTGATGAGCAAAGAATTCACGTTCAGCGCTGAAAGAAAAACAAGAATCCAGAATAAATGCACACAATCACACATCACTTTTGTCAACACTGACAAAAACATGGCAGACGCACTCAATGCTGAAGAAGGTCTACCCCACTCCTGCACAGAAAGAGCTGCACAAGAACTGAAACTGAGACCTGACCTGGGGAACGAACCACTCACCAACCCTGACCTATGGTTGTACACAGATGGGTGCTGCTATAGAGGAGAGGAAGGGAACATAGCAGCATACGCAGTGGTACAACAGCTTCCAGACAGGTCACACGTGACCTTGGAATCTGCCATCATCACACAACCTGCATCGGCCCAACTGGCAGAAATCATAGGTTTAACACAAGCTTTGGAAAAGGCTGAAGGAAAGACTGTAAACATCTACACCGACTCAGCGTACGCTCATGGAGCAGTCCATACTGATGGACCACAATGGGTTAGACGCAACTTCACCACCACAGGAAACCTTCCAATCAAACACAAGGCACAGATGGAAAAACTGATTAAATCGGTCTCACTACCTGAGAGGGTGTCCATCATGAAGTGTAAAGGACACCAACAACTGAAAAACAGAGTCAGCGAGGGAAATGATGCAGCTGATAAAGCAGCCAAGAAAGCTGGCGGATACACCCCGAGACAAATGGTACTACAGATCCAACCAGCTCGGACTGAGCTCACAAAGCAACACATAGAAGAACTCCAGTTCACAGCAGGACCCTATGAACACTCAGTATGGGGACAGAAAGGGGCCACCAAAGGACCTGACGAACTGTGGAGATGCCATGATGGCAGACTAGTGGCCCCTGCAAACCTCTGTCCAGAACTAATACGGGAAGCTCATGGGCCCACACACGAAGGCAAACTAAAGACTTTACAGAAGGTGTCCTACATCTGGTGGCACCCCCACATGAAAGACATGACAGATTTGTTTTGTGATGAGTGTAGCATTTGTGGTAGCCATAATCCAAAGAAACCATATCAAACGCCCATGGGTTCATACCCAGTCCCTAACGCTTGTTTTCAGGACATCAGCATAGATTACACAGATATGGGGCAAGACAATGTGACAAATGGGAAAAGGTACCTTTTGGTAATGGTAGACAGGTTTTCCAAATGGGTCGAGGCAATACCAACAGCAAGGGAGGATGCAAAATCGGTCATTAAGTGGCTGCAAACCGAACTCATACCAAGGTACGGGGTCCCCAGGCAAATCCGATCTGACAATGGGTCCCACTTCAGTAACCAACACCTAAGACAGGTGGAGGAAAGATTTGGAATTGTGCACAAGTTTGGGTCAGTGTACAGGCCCCAATCGCAGGGCCTCGTGGAACGCTCAAATCAGACCCTTAAGGCTAAGATAGCTAAGGTATGTGCAGGTTCGAAGTTGACGTGGGTTGAAGCCCTGCCCCTGGCATTGATGGCCATGAGAGCCTCGCCAGGTGCAGGCACCCATCTGTCTCCTCATGAGATAATGACGGGTAGAGTCATGCCGGGTCCACCGAGGGAGGGAGGTCATATGCCCGCCCTTGATGTACAACAAATTGTAATCTCTGAATATGTGAGAAAACTGACGGAACTTTCTGCAGCTCTCTCCAAACAGATTCACAAGGTCCAGCAGGGGGAGCTGACGGGAGATCCTGCACCACAGAAGGTAAAAGTTGGCGACTGGGTAAGGGTGAAAGTCCACAAGAGAAAGTGGCTAGAACCCAGGTGGACTGGACCGTTCGAAGTGAAGGAAGTTACTTCACACTCAGTCCAGGTCAAGGGTAAATCGGGCGCACCTTGGCATCACCTTACACATTGTACACCAGCCCCAACTCCTTCCAGAACACTGACTGAAGTCAGGGCCGATTTGGCCAATCTCAATTCGACTCCAACCAAACAAACCTTAGTTGGTGAAAATGGGACGCCAGCCCCAGTTTCCGCGAACTAAGGCTACTTGCCTAGGACAGGGATATCTCAATCCCTGGGAGAAACTGGGAATTTCAGGTCCCTTGTTTGTTATTTTCATAATCATTACTGGAGTGTCCCTAGGAACTCTCACATGGCTTATACAACAGCTCACACATCCACCCCACGCACATCTTACAACTACTAATGTCACGTCCAACATTACCCTTGATCTCACTAGTCCTGCCATACACAAACGTAGCACTACAACCACAGACCAACCCTGCACTCCAACAGAGGTTAGAAGCACCACCTTATGTGTACCCGCTAATGTAACCACCACCATTACACTGTCTTGGGGGTTATTGGGAAAAGCTAGGAATGGCCTGGGAGGGCATGCTCTGGAGTACACCAGATTTAACTGGTATATGACAAAAGGGGGGTTTCAGGAGTGGTCATGGAAGAGCCTGGTCGCTGAGACTGGTCCTGACTGGTCCAGTTATTCATCAGGGCAAGCAGTTCTTATCTGGCGGAAAAGATTGTCACTGACTAGGACTAAATTGCGTAATTGGGGTTTATCACTAATTATCCGACCAGGTACTGGGACGGGTTGTCAGGATTTTATACTAGCACCACATGTAGAATCTAGCGAGGATCTACTCTACTGGCCAGTAAAAATCTGCATTACACAGCAGGCTCAGCCCTCTGCTATTACTGACCGGTTTACTGTTTTAACATCTAAGGGGAAGGGCGATTGGGGTCCTATTAATATGGTCACCACTCCTACCACCCCTGATGATACCATTCTTACTGCCACCGGAATCTCAGGTTTCTATAACAATTGGCTACTATTGACCGAACAAGCAGCTAACATGACCCTGCAAAGCTGTGTAGTTTGCATGGGAGCTAGGCCATTGCTCCGCATAGTCCCAGCCGCTATTAGCGGAGACTGTCTATTGCCCCTTATGGACAAAGACAACCCACCTGAGAAATGTTCACAGTGGGACACTGTTTATCCGGTAGTCACCATGGTGGTCAAGAAACCGATATTCTCCTCCAGTGTGGCAAGAGCTAACTTTACATGCATAAACATGACAGGTGGAGGGACATGGTTGGGTAAGCTCCCTGATAGTTGGTGCTGGTACACTCACATGCTTACGGCAAATTTTAAACCAGTGTCTAGAGCTGATGTGTGGTGGTGGTGTGGGGGAACTAGTCTGTTGGACAGACTTCCCCACAATGCCACTGGTACCTGTGCACTTGTAACTCTTCTGTTGCCCATCTCTGTTTACCCCATAGGCGTCCAAGATCTTCTCACCCGTATACAAGCCCTGGGTCCTGAAATTTGGCCTATCAGGACCAAGCGCACGGTGGGCCCCTCTGCTGGGGACCCAACTTACCTTGATGCAATTGGTGTCCCCAGGGGGGTACCAGATGAATATAAATTGGTTGACCAAGTAGCCGCGGGTTTTGAATCATCATTTTGTTGGTGGTGTACAGTTAATAAAAATGTGGACAGAATTAACTACATTCATTTTAATGTCCAGAAACTGGGCAATTGGACCCAACAAGGCTTTGAGGCGGTCCATGGACAATTGGCAGCCACATCCCTGATGGCATTTCAAAATAGAATCGCGGTTGATATGTTATTGGCTGAACGGGGGGGGGGTCTGTGCAATGTTTGGTGAACAGTGTTGTACTTTCATTCCCAATAACACAGCTACGGATGGGAGTCTGACTGTAGCATTGGAGGGACTTCGTACCCTTAATGGTAAGATGAAACAGCATTCTGGAGTGGACACTACTATGTGGGACTCATGGATGGATGCTTTTGGTAAATATAAGACGCTGGTTTCCTCTATCCTAGTATCTATTTCCGTATTTGCAGGCATTCTTGTACTTTGTGGGTGCTGTTGCATTCCATGTGCGCGGACGCTTGCTAGCCGTGTTATCACTGCCGCCATAGACCCTATTCAGGAAAGGGCCCAAATGTTCCCATTGCTTGATGATGGGGAAGCTGGACCTGTCTATCTATTTGAGGACTAAGAAACTTTTATGTCACGTCTCTTGTGAGACGTGAAGAGAGGGAATTAAAATTTGTCTTCTGACAAATTTTATCCTTTAGTTTTGTTTTTTTTATATACTTTTATGTCACGTCTCTTGTGAGACGTGAAGAGAGGGAATTAAAATTTGTCTTCTGACAAATTTTATCCTTTAGTTTTGTTTTTTATATACTTTTATGTCACGTCTCTTGTGAGACGTGAAGAGGGGGATTTGTAAGAAATTGTATTAGATATTGGTAACTTGTTTTAACAACTTCTCAACATTAGCTATGGTTGACACAATATACACACTCCCTCTTTCTATTGGACATATGCTGGACTCATTGGACACATGCACGACACCCACAACTTCCCTCCCCCATGACAATCACTCAGACACTCACAACTCAGGGTTGGAGCTCCAGACAACGAACAATCTCAGGAACCAATGGAACGTCGACATCAGGCCGAACAGGATTACCCACGACCCAGATCGACCAATCGGAAGGCCAGACTTCAGATCAACCTACTTTGCTAGTTGTCTATATAATCTGTATGTACTGTGTAGAGCGCTCTCTCTTCCGGACGATTTCATACAAATCAGACAGAAAGAGCCGTGCTGCACGCTTTGCCTAATATCTTTACACTTGAATAAAACGGCCTTATTATACAATTATCCACCTCGTCCTATGTCTCCACTTGGTCTCCTGTCTCAAGTAAAACGAATTATCAACACTACCCGGACTATCTGCATTGACCCTTTTTGCACAAACTTTTTTTGACTCCTCACATGCGCTGCTGCTACTGTTTACTATTTCTCCTGTTAACTAGTCACTTTATTCCTAGTTATATGTACATATCTACCTCAATTACCCCGTACCCCTGCACCTCGACTCGGTACTGGTACTCCGTGTATACAGCCAAGTTATCGTTAAACATTGTGTATTTATTATTACTTTTATTATTACGTGTTTTTACTTTTCTATTATTTATCTACTTTCTTTCTCTCTGCATTGTTGGGAAGGGACCGTAAGTAAGCATTTCACTGTTGGTCTACACCTGTTGTTTAAAAGCATGTGACGAATACAATTTTATTTGATAATTTAAGCCCAATAATTTAAGTTAGGATTGTCATATTATTAACGAATCTTCATGCAAAACTGAGTTTGTAACAATTTATGAAATTATAATACAACTTTGTATACTGCTTTATGCAAGTTAGATACTTAATATTCTAATTTGTCTGTACATTAATTTAAAAAATACAGCATGTTAAGCCCATTAATTTAAAGTAAGGTTGTCATATTGTTAACATATATTGATGAGTAAGGTGCCGCCAGTGTTGTAGTACTCGAATCCCGTCTCGAGACAGTCAATATGGTCTTGTCTCGGTGTTGAATACATTTGTACTCTGTCCTGACTCGGTCTCAGACAGAGAGGACTGGTCATTTCTTCCCGAGACCAGCAGAGACCAGCAGAGTAAAAAACTCACAATTAACAGCTTCCATTCAGTCAGCGCATAAAACCGCTTTGCCAGGCCAAATATATACACTCCTTTCTTGAAACATTAATACAGTATATTAACATTCTTAATATCTATTATTGACATGTTGGCGAACCTATAGGCAGACCTTCAGTGTGTGACAGGTTCGTGATTATGAAAGGACAGTAACCGTAATGCACTTTTTGTAAAACGCAAAGGGCCAGTGGTGTAGTGGAGGGTATACGCAGGTATAAGCCGTATGTACATTTTTTCCAGTGGGCATTGCGTATACTCCTTAATCCCTACTGATGCGTATCAAAGTGATGTAGTGGAGTTATATGAATTATCAAGTATGTAGTACAATAGAGAAATCATGCACAAAGTAGCCTACATAATCGCAAAGCACGTGACATATATTCACATGCGCGCCGCACACAGCCTGGTTTCAACGGAATATCATCTGCAGACAGTAAGAGTGTGCAGCTCTCGACTGGTTTTAGCATGGAGACATGGATGGGTCTGGGTGGACAGAGGCCCACCCACTGGGAAGCCAGGCCCTGACAGCTCCACCCAATTAGATTGTTGTGGACTTAGACCATCACATATTTGTATTTTTTTCAATTAAAAAAATGTGTTATTTTGAGAGTAAAAATCTGACAAATCTAGAGGAAAACTCATAAAAAGCATAGGAAAACATAGACTTTTTCACACAGGTTTCCTTTGCTGGCCATTTGGGAACTTCTGGGGAAAATTTGAGTTATACTCACTTCTCCAGGCACCACTACACCACTGCACAGGGCTGATGGACAGACATAAGTCACACACAGCTTGATGCTTTAGGATAAGCAGTTCATAAACTCTGACATAATAAGCCAGTAGGTCCCAATCATAAGAATACAAAAACACAACTATTAAGCATTTCCCAATCGAAATGTACAACTATTACTTCCAATTGCAAAAAAACTTTTCACGTTTAGCACACAAAGTAACCGGTGACCTAAACTTTAAAGTGGAACTGACAGCGTTTGAACTAATTTGCAGATATGAAACCAACAGACAATCATAAAATATCAGTCAAAATCCCAGTTTATGCTACAAAACCAACTTCATAAGAGGTTTTAAAAATAGGTTCTATTTTACTCAGAGTTCCATGATGTACACCAAGACATTGTTGGCAGAATAGATGGATGCAGATCAATGCATGATTCATATAATTCACCTATACATTTCTTGGTAGTCCAAGAAATATTACTATCAGGTTGTAAATCAGAGCTGGACTGGTACATAGTTTGCTGCCTGCATTCAGGATGCACTGTTTCAGTTTCAATGACTGAATATTCAGGACAAAAAACTGACGAATGTAACTAAGGCTGGGAATGTCAATACAATCAAACTAGCAAGAGCATGGATCACAAGTCAGTCACAAACACAGAGCCTAATGTTAGCCAGATAGCTAGCTAGCTGCTAGGAGGATGTCATGCCATTGGAGGAGTGGGTGAGTGACTGACTTTTTACCTTCATAGTTTTTCGGAGGCTATACACAGCTAGAGATGCAGGTGTCATTTGGTTAGCTAGCAAGAACTTGAACAACTGTTAGCAGTTAGCATATCTCTTGCGTTCACAAATTTACTCTGGCTATCTACTCTGATTTCAGAGCACTCTCATCTGAGTGTGCCAGAGCGCAGAATAACTGATGAATTTACGAACGCGTAACACCCGCTGAATATGACCAGTGTCAGTAAACATAGACCAAAAAAGTAATGGTTAGTCAAGAACTCTCTAGATAACATGTAAACAGCCTAGGTAACCAGCTCTGCTACGGTGAAAATGGTCAGAGTGAGGTGTTCTCTCATTTGTGTCTGGAAGCAGCTAGCAAGCTAGCCAACTTTAGCCAGTTAGCTTGGGTGCTTGGTTGGGACGAGCATGCATTGGCAGGCGAGCTGCAGAAGGACGAGGAGGCTACAATTCCCCATTGTTTATCAGTTCAATTTCGACAGCCAACTAGCTGAAAAAGTTTGAGAAGGTTTATCTAATGTTCCTTCATTAGATTTTAGCTCATCTTGCTCACAGTACGGACATTTCAATTTGTTGCCCTGGCCACATCTAATCTGCACAGAATCTCAAACCATGTACTCGAATGTAATCTCAACCAACGACTTGACGTCACGACGACTAGAAGACGTCACGACGACTTGCGGGCAATGGGTTCAGAACAATAATAAACCACCGGCTCAGAACAACAATGACAAAACCTTCTACAAAGAAATATATAATTATACCACCACCCAAAAGGCCACTTGACGAGTGGGAGGGCGAAGGGACATGTGCTGGGCACAGGTCCTGTCTGTGCATGTGCCTGGTCTGCCCTTACATGACAGGGCAAGTCGTTCCACAGCTGTGGGGCTCTGATAAAGCTCCGCTCCCAGCCTTGGTTCTACACCTAGGTATTGTTAACAGGCCAGCACATTGGGAGCAGAACATTCTCCCCAGGTTGTATGGAATGAACATGTCTGTCAGATAAGAGGGAGCAAGGCAGTTAAAAGTTACAAGTAAAATCTTAAAATCGGACCGATACATTACAGCCAGTGCAAGTGTAACGGATGTGAAATGGCTAGCTAGTTAGCGGGTACGCGCTAGTAGCGTTTCAATCAGTTACGTCACTTGCTCTGAAACCTAGAAGTAGTGTTGCCCCTTGCTCTGCAAGGGCCGCGGCTTTTGTGGAGCGATGGGTAACGGCGCTTCGTGGGTGTCAGTTGTTGATGTGTGCAGAGGGTCCCTGGTTCGCGCCCGTGTCGGGGCGAGGGGACGGTTTAAAGTTATACTGTTACATTGATGCTGTTGACCCGGATCACTGGTTGCTGCGGAAAAGGAGGAGGTTGAAAGGGGGGTGAGTGTAACGGATGTGAAATGGCTAGCTAGTTAGCGGGTACGCGCTAGTAGCGTTTCAATCAGTTACGTCACTTGCTCTGAAACCTAGAAGTAGTGTTGCCCCTTGCTCTGCAAGGGCCGCGGCTTTTGTGGAGCGATGGGTAACGGCGCTTCGTGGGTGTCAGTTGTTGATGTGTGCAGAGGGTCCCTGGTTCGCGCCCGTGTCGGGGCGAGGGGACGGTTTAAAGTTATACTGTTACATTGATGCTGTTGACCCGGATCACTGGTTGCTGCGGAAAAGGAGGAGGTTGAAAGGGGGGTGAGTGTAACGGATGTGAAATGGCTAGCTAGTTAGCGGGTACGCGCTAGTAGCGTTTCAATCAGTTACGTCACTTGCTCTGAAACCTAGAAGTAGTGTTGCCCCTTGCTCTGCAAGGGCCGCGGCTTTTGTGGAGCGATGGGTAACGACGCTTCGTGGGTGACTGTTGTTGATGTGTGCAGAGGGTCCCTGGTTCGCGCCCGTGTCGGGGCGAGGGGACGGTTTAAAGTTATACTGTTACACAGCTCATACTTTTTAGTGTTGGTTAAAATGTGGGCAGCAGTGTTCTGTACAAGTTGCAGGGTTTTAATTTAGGAACTAGAGCAACTAGACAGGAGGGCATTACAGTAGTCTAACCGTGTTGAGACAAACTAATGGACCAGTTTTTCAGCATCCTGTTGTGAAATAAAGTGTTTGAACTAGAAATGTTAATTAGGTGGAAGTATGCGGTCTTGGAAATGCTTTTTATGTGATCAATGGGTGAAAAGGTTCCATATCATATATATCTTTGCATATTTGGAGTTTTGTGGATATGCACCATATACTGACAAATTCTGAATCCAGATTACTCCGAATATCACACATGGACATTTCCTACGGCCGGATATGGACTCATACGATATCCTGAGATATGTGACATCCTATTTTCTCTCATGTTGACAAATACTGACTGTATACATACCATATCTGTTTTCTCAGCACATTCAAGATAGGAAGTTATATTGAGTCCAGATATGTATATAAGGGCACAAGGCGAGACCCAAATGCAGACACAGGAGGCAGATGGTGGAGCTCCGATATTTATAATAACAAAGGGAGTAGGCAAGGCAGGTTGGGGACAGGTGAGAGTTCATAAACCAGATCCAAACAG
This sequence comes from Salvelinus alpinus, assembly GCF_045679555.1. NCBI lineage: Eukaryota > Metazoa > Chordata > Actinopteri > Salmoniformes > Salmonidae > Salvelinus > Salvelinus alpinus. The sequence goes on from NC_092109.1 coordinate 10,150,680, forward strand.
TACCAGACAATAGGCAGTCTCGAGGTCAGGACAGGCAGGGGTCAGAAACCAGATCCAGGTCCAAAACAGTACAAGGGGATAGGCAGGCTGGTAGTCAGAACAGGCAGAGTGGTCAGGCAGGCGGGTTTGGAGTCAGGACAGGCAAGGGTCGAAACCAGGAGGACTAGAATCAAAGAGAAACTGGGAAAAATAGGAGCAAGGAAAACCGCTGGTTGATTTGGTAAACAAGACGAACTGGCACAGAGAGACAGGAAACACAGGGATATATACACTGGGGATAATAAGCGACACCTGGAGGGATGGAGACAATCACAAGGACAGGTGAACCAGATCAGGGTGTGACAATGTATCTCTTGGCTGAGGTCCATATCCGGATTTTGATATGCTTTTTAATATGCTGAAAATAAGGACGAGTTTTCAGCACATGCTCAATAATTTGACAAATATTAACCTCTAAAAGTCTAAGCATTTATTTGATAGAATATTTCATTTGGCCTTTACTGCTGTAGCCCATAGAAACACATTGAATAACACGTTCATAAATCTCAAAAGAGACATTCCAAAAATAAATAACGAATAAAGTTTTCAAGTGTCTGTCTTATATCTAGGAGATATAAGAAAGTTCAGGAATTATTATATATTTTTGGAAAATATTTAACTCCTTTTCGGGGGGGGCGCAAAAAAAAGTCTTATTAGTTTGTAGCCCAAATGGTTCGGACGCTACAGATGGAAGTTGGCACATCGGTGGTACCGCCTTCAGACGAGTCCCGTGACACTTGTGAGGGTTGTAGAACAAAACAGAGAACACCATCTTGTTCGTGAGAGTCTCATATTTGGGCTAGTAACTGAAAGGTTTCAAGTTCAAATCCCCGAGCTGACAAGGTACAAATCTGTCGTTCTGCCCCTGAACAAGGCAGTTAACCCACTGTTCCTAGGCCGTCATTGAAAATAAGAATTTGTTCTTAACTGACTTGCCTAGTTAAATTAAAGGTAAAATAAATAAATACAAATATTTCCATAGAGTTGTCATATTAGTTCGGACACGAGACGTTTTTGTGTGAAGACTTTTTTGGATGTCTCCTGGTCTGACAAACAGCACTGTAGCTAAGCCACTTTCCACCACAGATGTAGAAGGCCAGCATAGGCGGATGCGGTATATTGAGCCCATACAAAAACCAGATACTGTATCTCCACCTTAAACAGACTGATTTTGGTGGGGATTATTATTATTATAAACATTTTAAAATAAATGTTTTTGTATTTTACCGGCTTTTTCTAGGAGTCGCTAGAGCGCGATGAGCCAAGTCAAGCCCTCCTGGCCAAACCCTCCCCTAACCTGGACGACCTGGGCCAATTGTGAGTCGCCCGATGGGACTCCCGATCGAACCCGGGTCTGTAGTGACGCCTCTAGCACTGCGATGCAGTGCCTTAGACTGCTGTGCCACTCGGGAGGCCAATGGGGATTTTTTTAATTTTGTTAATTTGGTTGACGTACGGGTGCTCTAGGGTTAATTAAATCCATATAATTTCTAATTTCTGATATGTTGTATTTATCTTAGTAACTCCAATCAAGAATTTTAGCTAATTTGGCCCATACCAGTAGGGCTAGCTACCTAACTAGGCTCAGCTTAGAACACTTCTTTAGAACGTCCTAGTTACGATTGACGCAACAGTCAGTGGCCACACTGATTTTTCACAGAAACTTTTTGCACAAACACAGTCTTTACAACTTTGTGTGCTCAATGTGACCAGTTATTTTTGGATAAAATGTTCAGACATTCATAGAAGTAGCAACAGCATAACACACTTCTCATCCAAACCGGAAAATGTATGCTACCTTAGTCCTAGCGCTAACTGAGGAAAGAGTGACCCAACACAACCGGTAATATTTAGCCAGCTATTACCAGCTCTCGGCTGACAGAAACCATAATAAAAATAATTGGCTAATAGTAATTACTATTTACAATTCATCACATCATGGGTGAGCTCACCAGTCATTTAAAATAATTGAGTAAAACACTTTCTAAAAGTCTTAAAGTTATCCAATGGTGGGTAGTTTGTTTTTTCCGCATCAATCAAAGATAAGAAGAGGTGACAAGATGAGTTGGGTCTGTTTGCTGTATGCATGTTGAAGGCGAGGGGGGTGTGTCGTCTACCATCATTCACTTCCTGTCATTCATTTCCACAAGTTTACTCAAAAGATGAGTGAACCAACCATCCCTTCACCTCGTTTTGTTATGACATATTTGGTCAACAAACATGGCACCACACATAACCGGCAAATAGCTTAGCATTAGGGCTACCGAGTGGCGCAGCGGTCTAAGGCACTGCATCTCAGTGCTAGAGGCGTCACTACAGACCCTGGTTTGATTCTAGGCTGTATCACAACCAGCCGTGATTGGGTCCCATATGGCGGCACACAATTGGCCCAGCGTCGTCCGGGTTAGGGTTTGGCCGGTGTAGGCCGTCATTGTAAATAAGAATTTGTTCTTAACTGACTTGTCTAGTTAAATAAAGGTAAAATAAATAAAAAATGTGCTCATCATAATCAGTACAAGCTTCCAAAAAGTATTTTACACACATAAGTTGTGTTCATTACAATCTATGCAATAATCGGAATGCATGATTTGCTACCAGTACTTGAAAACGTACAAATTAACAGTAAATAAAGAAATGAACGCCATACAAACCATACTCTGATAGTGACTTATTGGTACAAGTAGCCCGTGCCGGTGTTTTGATACTGATCATTGATACTGATACTGATCATTTGTCGCCACACGTTTTTACTGTTGTGGCCACATGGAGTAGCTAGGCCTAAAACAGTTCTATCTAGTGGTCTCGTCGGGGATAACAGTTGTTGACAACTGTAGCATTGTAGCTAAGCCTAACCCTTTTCCTAACCTTAATCTCATTCTCTTAACCTCCTACTTTAATTCACCTATCCTGCTGTGTTAGTTCTCCTAACCTTCCACGTTAATTATCCTAAGCTGCCATGTAAACAATCCACCTGTGGAGACAAATCATCAGTATCACCACACTGGCAGCCAATCGTGTCACCCCTGACACTCACTTGGAGCCATTCAGTGTTGTTGTTTATGTATGTATCTTAGCTAGTGGGCTAAGTTGTAACATTAGCAATGTCTTTCAGAATGAGGCAACTCACAAATGCGGAAATTATGGAGATTTTTGTAAATTCCGACAATGATTCTGAGTATGACAGTGAGGATTCTGAAAGTGACAGTGAGGAGCTGCCCCCCAACCTTGTGGCCATTGAGAACCCTTAAGCTGAGGACCCCTTGCCCACAGACAAAGTCCTAGGTCCCTCTGAAGATGCTGGTGGTGATGGAGGCACACCAACAGTGGTGTGAAATACAGGAGGTCTGTTGTAGCTGGAAGGCCTCCAGCCATTTCACCCCTCCTGGCCCTGCTGTTGGCTTTGATGAGTCCCAGTCTGGATTGCAAAGGCCCTTGCCATATCCCTCTGAGGCAGAGTGCTTCAAGCTGTTTCTGACAGGGGAGCTGGTGGGAAACATAGTGGAGGAGACCAATCGCTGTGCCTTGGAGCTACAGGAGAAGAGAGAGCCACAGGGAAGGTGGACCACCTGACGGGAGAGAGAAAGATCAAACCAGACTGTGTGCTTGACTATAATTGCAAAATGGGGGCAGTGGATAAGGTGGATATGATAAACAGCTTTGTGGCTTGCGCTCGGAAAACCACCAAGTGGTTTAAGAATGTATTTTTCCATCTGATCGACACTGCTGCCCTCAATGGCCACATAGTTCACCACCACGTAACAGGTGAGATGATTCCTGAACAAGGTTTTTTTTGTAATTGGGACATACAGTTCACATACAAGTCAAATATACTGTAGTTCCATAATGTAATTATATCGACAATATCTCACTCACCTCCCCACTCCCTCATCATCCTCTTCACACCCTCATCATCCTATTCACTCCCTCATCCTCCCTACTCCCTCTCCAAACCCTATGTCGCTAGCATACAAAAGTTGTCCTCAATCTTTGGCATGGAAGATGTCCAGTTCCACTCATGATGTTGGCAAGATATGTTCAATATTATGAGTGTGTGGTTTCTGAAAGTACAGAATGAAGAGGAATTATTAGTAATTAGAATAAATGATCAGCATAGCAATAAAACAATATTACAAGGATCATAATAACTGAAGAACTCCACAAGGGCTCCACAAGCATGTTATCAAATGTATTTTAAAATATAATAAAACAATTCCATATTTCCGTAAGTATTCAGACCCATCCTGTTTCCGTTGATCATCCTTGAGATGTTTCTACAACTTGATTGGAGTCCACCTGTGTTAAATTCAATTGATTGGACATGATTTGGAAAGGCACACAACCTTCTATATAAGGTCCCACAGTTGACAGTGCGTGTCAGCAAATACCAAGCCATGAGATCAAAGGAAAGGAGCGAGGTGACCAAGAACCCGATGGTCACTCTGACAGAGCTCTAGAGTTCCTCTGTGGAGATGAGAGAACCTTCCAGAAGGACAACCATCTCTACAGCATTCCACCAATCAGGCCTTTATGGTAGAGTGGCCAGACGGAAGCCACCACTCAGTAAAAGGTACATGACAGCCCGCTTGGAGTTTGCCAAAAGGCACCTAAAGTTCTCTCAGACAATGAGAAACAAGATTCTTGGCCTGAATGCCAAGCGTCACGTCTGGAGGAAACCTGGCACCATCCCTACGATGAAGCATGGTGGTGGCAGCATCATGCTGTGGGGATGTTTTTCTGCTGCAGGGACTGGGAGACTAGTCAGGGTTGAGGGAAAGATGAACGGAGCAAAGTACAAAGAGATCCTTGATGAAAACCTGCTCCAGAGGGCTCAAGACCTCAGACTGGGGCAAAGGTTCACCTTCCAACAGGACAATGACCCTAAGCACACAGCCAAGACAACGCACGAGTGATTTCGGAACAAGTTTCTGAATGTCCTTGAGTGGCCCATTCAGAGCCCGAACTTTAACCCGATCAAACGTTTTTGCTTTGGCATTATGGGGTATTGTGTGTAGATTGATGAGGGGGGAAAAAACATTTTAATCAATTTTAGAATAAGGCTGTGATGTAACAAAATGTGGAAAAAGTCAAAGGATCTGAATACTTTCAGAATGCACCGTAGTTCTAGATAGTACACTCTGCATAGTGTTTTGAGGGTGGACTGACTGTATTATTTGGCATTAATAGTATGGTTTTACGCACAATTTTCTTTCCGTGCTAGGAGAGAGTGTGAGGACGGCTCATGTCATGCAGGTTCAGATAGCCTATACAGGGCAATTGTATATTCCAAAATAAATAAATTGGTAGCTGATTAGTATGCTGTTGCATTGAACATTTATTTTTCAATTGTTAATGTTGAAATTCCCAACTTTAATTACTGAACAATGGCAGCATTGCGACACCGTGTATAGCTTCGTGAAATGTTAGGCTTAACATGATCAAACAGGCCTACCAATAAACATTTATCCATAAGCTAAAGCAAAGCTACACCGTGGCACCACAGAAAGCCTATCATCGATTCGATAGGCATTCGGCATCATAGACATGTCGCAATTTCAGCACCATGGTCAGCGATAGGTAGTCACCGACCTTGCGGGGGTCCAGAGAAACTGCGTTACACCAGTGACTGTGTCAAGACTACTTCAGGAGAACAGCCCGCCATAATGCCCTCCCAATTCATGTGACTGGGTCACTGGAAGACACAAAAATATATTGTTATATTTTAAACTAGGTGGTTTGAGCCCTGAATGCTGACTGGCTGAAAGCCGTGGTATATCTGACAGTCTACCATGGGTATGACAACACATTTATTTTTACTGCTTTAATTACATTGGTAGCCAGTTTATAATAGCAATAAGGCACCTCGGGGGTTTGTGATATATGGCCAATATACCTCCACGTTGCGTCGTGCCTAAGAACAGATCTTAGCTGTGGTGTTTTGGCCAAATACCACACCCCCCCGGGCCTTATTGCTTAATTATGTAGTGATATACTGTACATATTATTCACAGATTCTGTGTGGTTTTTCACGAGTGCAACTTTAAGCAGGACTTGCAAACTGACCGTGATATCGATATGAGTGATTGACAAATAATAATAATTTCTCTTTCCGTTTTGGTGACCCCCAAATCAAAATGCATCACCAAATTGTAGCTGACTGTCTTCAGCAGGTTGTCCTCTAACCAGTGTGTGAACAATATTTCCAGTTCGTTTCTAAAATGCCAGGACTCATTTACGCTTTTTATATTGAATTCACTGCAGACTTTTTGGGAATTTCACAGCCACAATGCATTGGAAGAGGGGGGCTGCGAGTTTTGATAGCTAGCTAGATCTCTTCAAGTAAACAACAAAACAACTTGGAAGATGGCGAATAGCGAAGCTTCTGCAGTGGTGTTCAAATGCAAGCAGTTTTTGTTCTCCTTTAAATAATCACGACTATTTCAGCGTAACGTTAAAATAGATCTGCTGCCTGCCATGCCTTTAGCTAGCGGCGTGCTTTAGTTGGAAAAATAAGTGGGGGAATCATGAGCAAAAATACACAGTACACTACTGTATGTTGTCTTGCCAGTTATTGCTGTGCTGTACTAATAAAGTACCCCTGTTCTTTGAGAGCAACAACCATTTCCCATCTATTTCCTATGCTTCACCGGCACGTTCATGTACATGTGAAGATATACATGTTTGAAACGTTCAAGTGTTCCAGAGAAATGTAATTGGCATAATACCTTTTACCGGGCTTAACATGTAGTGTGTTTGGTGCTGAAAACTATCCTTTTCCATATTTTTCCACCCGAGGGAGCTTTTTTTTTTTTTAAACCAAAAGTGGATTTCTGTTCTCATTGAAAAGTGTTTCTTGTTTGTAATCTAAAAAAAAAAAACATTTGATATCGGTACATCTACTGTTTGTTGTGTGTTATGCTAAACATTTAAAAATTTGCACCTCTGCGCTTTCATGTTGTAGGTGCATGGTAACAATTAGATAAGTTGAAGAAAAAAAAACGCACACTACTCCTGTTTTGTTATGGAAGTTGTAAGGAATTGTATTAGATATTGGTAACTTGTTTTAACAACTTCTCAACATTAGCTATGGTTGACACAATATACACACTCCCTCTTTCTATTGGACATATGCTGGACTCATTGGACACATGCACGACACCCACAACTTCCCTCCCCCATGACAATCACTCAGACACTCACAACTCAGGGTTGGAGCTCCAGACAACGAACAATCTCAGGAACCAATGGAACGTCGACATCAGGCCGAACAGGATTACCCACGACCCAGATCGACCAATCGGAAGGCCAGACTTCAGATCAACCTACTTTACTAGTTGTCTATATAATCTGTGTGTACTGTGTAGAGCGCTCTCTCTTCCGGACGATTTCATACAAATCAGACAGAAAGAGCCGTGCTGCACGCTTTGCCTAATATCTTTACACTTGAATAAAACGGCCTTATTATACAATTATCCACCTCGTCCTATGTCTCCACTTGGTCTCCTGTCTCAAGTAAAACGAATTATCAACAAAGTGTTCGTGTAGGCCTCTTGGGATGTTTGCTCTGCTAAACTACACTGAACAAAAATATAAAAGCAACATGTAACAATTTCAAAGAGTTTACTGAGGTACAGTCCATACAGGAAGATCAGTCAATTGAAATAAATTCACGAGACCTTAATCTATGGATTTCACATGACTGGGAATATAGATATGCATTTGTTGGTCACAAATACTTAAAAACAAAAAAAGTAGGGGCGTGGATCAGAAAACCAGTCAGCATCTGGTGTGACCACCATTTGCCTCATGCAGCTCGACACATCTCCTTTGCATAGAGTTGATCAGGCTGTTGATTGTGGTCTGTGGAATGTTGTCCCACTCCTCTTCAATGGCTGTGCGATATTGTTGCTGGATATTGGCGTGAACTGGAACGCGCTTTTGTACACGTTGCTCCAGAGCATCCCAAACATGCTGAATGAGTCTGAGTATGCAGGCCTTGGAAGAACTTGTACATTTTCAGCTTCCATCATGCTGAAACAAGGTAATGGCGGCGGATGAATGGCACGACAATGGGCCTCAGGATCTCGTCACGGTATCCCTGTGCATTGAAATTGCCATTGATAAAATGCAATTATGTTCGTTGTCCGTAGGTTATGCCTGCCCGTACGATAACCCCACCACCACCATGGGGCACTCTGTTCACAACGTTGACATCAGAAAACCACTCGCCCACAGGATGCCATCTGCCTGGTACAGTTGAAACCGGGATTCATCTGTGAAGAGCACACCACTAAAGTCGGTTTCTACACACCACTAAAGTCGGTTTCTACACACCACTAAAGTCGGTTTCTACACACCACTAAAGTCGGTTTCTACACACCACTAAAGTCGGCTTCTACACACCACTAAAGTCGGTTTCTACACACCACTAAAGTCGGTTTCTACACACCACTAAAGTCGGTTTCTACACACCACTAAAGTCGGTTTCTACACACCACTAAAGTCGGTTTCTACACACCACTAAAGTCGGTTTCTACACACCACTAAAGTCGGTTTCTACACACCACTAAAGTCGGCTTCTACACACCACTAAAGTCGGTTTCTGCACACCACTAAAGTCGGCTTCTACACACCACTAAAGTCGGTTTCTACACACCACTAAAGTCGGTTTCTACACACCACTAAAGTCGGTTTCTACACACCACTAAAGTCGGTTTCTACACACCACTAAAGTCGGTTTCTACACACCACTAAAGTCGGCTTCTACACACCACTAAAGTCGGTTTCTACACACCACTAAAGTCGGTTTCTACACACCACTAAAGTCAGTTTCTACACACCACTAAAGTCGGTTTCTACACACCACTAAAGTCGGTTTCTACACACCACTAAAGTCAGTTTCTACACACCACTAAAGTCAGTTTCTACACACCACTAAAGTCGGTTTCTACACACCACTAAAGTCAGTTTCTACACACCACTAAAGTCAGTTTCTACACACCACTAAAGTCGGTTTCTACACACCACTAAAGTCAGTTTCTACACATCACTAAAGTCGGTTTCTACACACCACTAAAGTCGGTTTCTACACACCACTAAAGTCAGTTTCTACACATCACTAAAGTCGGTCTCTACACACCACTAAAGTCGGTTTCTGCAGTAATGTCACAACCCTGGTAAGGACGACAAGAACACAGATGATCTTCCCTGAGATGGTTTCTGAATATTTGTGCAGAAATTCATTGGTTGTGCAAACTCACAGTTTCATCAGCTGTCCAGGTGGCTGGTCTCAGACAATCCCGCAGGTGAAGAAGCCGGATGTGGAGGTCCTGGGCTGGCGTGGTCACACATGGTCTGCGGTTATAAGGCCAGTTGGACATACTGCCAAATTCTCCAAAATTATGTTGGCGGCGGCATATGGTAGAGAAATTAACATTCAATTATTTGGCAAAAGCTCTGGTGGACATTCCTGCAGTCAGCATGCCAATTGCACGCTCCCTCAAAAATTGAGACATCTGTGGAATTGTGTTGTGTGACAAAACTGCACATTTTAGAGTGGTGTTTTATTGTCCCCCGCACAAGGTGCACCTGTGTAATGATCATGCTGTTTAATCAGCTTCTTGATATGCCACACCTGTCAAGTGGGTGGATTATATTGGCAAAGGAGAAATGCTCACTAGAGGGATGTAAACAATTTGTGCATAACATTTTAGAGAAAAACACTTTTTGTGCATAAGTGTCACGGATCCCTCTGGAACTTTCATTGCACACACCTGGCCCCTATTCCCACTGATTATATTTGTATATATGTGCCCTTTGTTCACCATGGTGCTGTTGATTATTGTTACAATGTCCGCTGGTGCGTGTGAGTACCTGTGCTGTGTGTTTTGGGCTTTCGTGCCCTTGTGGATTGCGCAGACGATTATGGGTCTCGTCCCGTGTGATAATCATTGTGCGCGTGTGTTATTTATTTGATGTACTCCTTGCTCTTTTGTTTTGGGTTTCAACCCTGTGTTTTTGTTACGTGTTTGTTTGGTCTTCGTCCCCGTGCCTTTACACGGCACGGCGTAGTTTGGGGCGTGATAAAATTACGCATTCCCGTGCCTATCTCCTTAATCATTTATACCAGCGTGACAATATGGAACATTTCTGGGATCTTTTAGTTCCGCTCATGAAACACGGGACCAACATTTTACAAGTTGCGTTAATCTTTGTGTTCACAATAAATAAATCGTCTTTGGTATAATAGTCCTTGATTCAATTTCTATAGTGCTTTTCATAACAATCTCAAAGTGCATCAAAAGCAAAAAAAACAACCAATAAATCATCATGAGTAGCCTAGCTACTGTTGGCTAGGTCAACCAATAGAGGCCTAGTCTTTGAGTGCATGCATCCTCCAGAAATTGAGAGGGACAGTTCATGGCTTGTTCAGGGAGATGGTTGATGAAGTTGGTCTGGTAGGGATCTTGTAGAAGTCTAGCTACTCTGGAAACACACTGAGTTGTGTAGCCACTGGACTCCTCCTTCACAATGTATGGCACCCACTGGCTGGGTGATGCCTCAGCAGCTATGGGCACCAGAAAGTTCACCACAAACAGTTTAGAGTATTAGCCAGTCCTCATTACAAGCCGTCTGCCTCAGCACTGCATTCCACTACTCAGTAGTCTACTGCATCTCCCACATTAGCCTTTGAGGTGCAACCCATGTCTAGGGCACAAATAGATATCGGATCCAGCTATGGTGGTACTAGCTAACTCATGTCTGACTACAACAGTGTACTAACTAGCAGCAACAGACTCAAACCAACCAAGGGCCATAGAAAAACATGTCACAGTTTATAGTGTAATGGCGTCACCGGCCTGAATCTAATCCAATCTGGAGCCAGTCAGTATACATCTGTAAAGCTTGCAAAAAGCTTTATCCTTTCTTTAGAACAAAATGCAATTCACGACTTGGCTGTCTATATACAGCCTCTATCACCCTGTCACAGGCCCACCCAGTCAACACCACCTCTTAAGTTGCCTGCTGCAGTTGTTCGGCAGATGTCCAGTTTGCAAACGAAAATGAAGCATAGAGAAGATCTGCAAGGCGGCCCTCATCAGCATGATGCAGACACGCACTCCTTGTGAGCATTCCAATGATTGGAACAGTGAGACACATGTTGGCAAGTATCCGGCCAGCAACCTTCACCTGTCACTGGCAACAGCTTTCACAGGCTCATCATTTGTACAAATACAGAAGGTAACCCACTTCATCACTTCGATGTCACGACTTCCGCCGAAGTTCGGGCGGCGTTCGGCGGTCAACGTCACCGGTTTTCTAGCCGCCACCGAACCACTTTTCATTTTCCATTTGTTTTGTCTTCATTGTACACACCTGGTTTCCATTCCCATAATTATATGTTCCTTATTTAACCCTCTGGTTCCCCCATGGTTTTGTGCGTGTTTGTTCGTTGTAAGTTAGTCTGTATTTGTGAGCTTGATTATTTTCCTTCTTGGAATATTTGTTGTTTTGAGTAAAGTTACGTGAATTACTCATCTCTGTGTCCTGTGCCTGACTCCGCCTTACCTGCTACACCTAGACATTTTGATGTGATTTGCAGTTAAAGCTTTGCAAAATGTCTTAATACACTACACGGATATGTTTCAGCTTGCGCCTTCCTCTGTGTGTGTCTCCAGTTCTTACTCTTGCTTCCTGTGCCCAACAACACCAGCTGTTTGATGGTTAGCAAGAGTGTTGCTATTGGTTGGGTTGAGAGGCAGGCAGCAACGATCCTATGAGCAGCCAGAATAGATCCCTCTTCCTGTAGAAAGGTGATGTACTCCTTGAGCATTTCCTTTCTTTTGTACACTGCTCAGCAAGTGAAATTAGGAGGCTGCAGAATGCACAGAACAAAACAGCAAGGATTGTATTAAGGTGGATATGTGGTTCTTCTGTTGTAGTCATGCACAATGCTCTTGGTTGGTCATCAATCAACAAGATAATCGAGAGAAAAAAACATGCTTATTTTATTTCATAATATACACCATTTAAAACGGCCAAACTCTATTCACAACGGTATTCAGTTAGTAAGAGACAGTCATTCAGTAAATACTAGGAATAGATTGTCCACCATCTACGTTATCCAGACAGAAAAGAGAAATAGGTTAAATAACATTTCGATTTAGAGCAATAAAGAAATTGAATCATTTGATTGAGCAAACCAGAAACCTTTCAATATATAAATTCCAACAATACTTTAAAACCATTTAAATACAATACATAGGAAAGTTGTGCTGGACTATATTTTAGACTGTTAAGAGTATTTATCTGGTCAATATGTCAGTGTATTATGTCTGTTTGTAACAGTGTGTTATATGTGAAAATGTGATTGTATTATGAATTGTATTTGAATGTTTAAGGACTCTTGGAAGATTAGTCCAAATGAGGATTAAAAGAGATCCTAATAAAATAAAATAAAATCCACTGAGTGACCATCTTCACATTTCAAACTAGATACATGGGGTGTATTTTCAGTTAGAGTTAGGAGAGTTTGACTTATGGGGTCTAAGAGGGACCTGAGTCTACTGGTGGAATCAAGGGCTCTGACAGAAACATGGTTGAGCCCAAACATTTCTGGGGGTTTGATTGAGACATGGGTCTGAGGCCTGATTGAGACATGGGTCTGAGGCCTGATTGAGACATCGGTCTGAGGCCTGATTGAGACATGGGTCTGAGGCCTGATTGAGACATGGGTCTGAGGCCTGATTGAGACATGGGTCGAGGCCTGATTGAGACATGGGTCTGAGGCCTGATTGAGACATGGGTCTGAGGCCTGATTGAGACATGGGTCTGAGGCCTGATTGAGACATGGGTCTGAGGCCTGATTGAGACATGGGTCTGAGGCCTGATTGAGACATGGGTCTGAGGCCTGATTGAGACATGGGTCTGAGGCCTGATTGAGACATGGGTCTGAGGCCTGATTGAGACATGGGTCTGAGGCCTGATTGAGACATGGGTCTGAGGCCTGATTGAGACATGGGTCTGAGGCCTGATTGAGACATGGGCCGGTGTCTGGAGGAGGATTAATATTGTCCTTGGTCCTCCTGTGTGTACTGTATATTCTATCCTTAGGTTGCACATTCTGTGTGTGTGACATGGAATGAGAGTTTGGGATTTGTTTTAGTGTTCAGATTTTTTGTTGAGTCCATCCTAGTGGGAGCTTTCATGTTGCTCCTCTCCTCAGTGATTTTAAACATTGAGGGCACCAGTATTGGTAGATATTTGATGTCCAGTTCAAGCTGCCTACTTTTCCTTCTGTTTGTTTTCTCTCTCTTATTCCTTCAACACAAGTTTCTCTTCAAGAACAGGTGCATGCCATCCCTGCCTTAATCATTGTGAGTACAGAGACTTGTGATTATGCAGGATTAAGGCTTCCCCTCCATCTTTTGATTGCAGAATTTGACGCACTGCCATCACAACCAATGTCACTGTGCTACACAGGAAGTAATCATCCTCACTGCACTTTCTGCGCTGTGCAGTTTTCTTGATTCCCGACCACAGACTGGCAAAATGTCTCTTACAAAGTACACAAACAGTCAGGGACAATAATTTGGCCCAGGTGGTGACCGTCTTTTCCCGTCAGGGTTCTGCTGAGGGTCTGCTCCGTCTGCTTTCTGATCAGTACAGCATTCTCTCTCTCATCACCTTTGTGTGTATGTGACATGATTTGTGTTATGTCCTGGTTCTCTACCTCAGGGGTTCAGCTCGAGGCCCAAATTAGGAAATCACTGTCCTCCAACAACCCAAATGAATAAGAAATAGTATTATATATGATTATAAATGTATTTATTGCGACCCACCTCTCGCATACCCAGGGCCCACTATGGGTCCTGACCCATAGTTTGAGAAACCCTGCTCTACCTCCCTAAGTGTGCACCAATGGCACCCCTCATTAAAGCATTGGATTGAGTCATGTTTTGTTTTTCCGTTTGGATTTAAAACCTAGCAAATGCATATGATTTCCGATTTTTTTGGTCAAAGCACAGATACTTTTTTTTAAACATAAGTTAAATACCAATGAACTACCAATGCACATTGCTAAACTTTTGGGAAAGACACAATATCCTTAAGAACTCGGATAGTAGTATTTAACTCATCGGGAACTCTTTGTTTTACAGGTTGCAGAGAGGGTTGCAGAGGTTGTGGAGGAGTGAGTGTCACGAGAATTTTCAATCCCAATGATAATAACTAACAATCAATAGCTCTGACCAATCCCAGAGGTCTGTAAGACCATGGGTTTAATAATAATTAGTCAAAGACTCAGCTTATGCAAAAAGATAGTACAGTTTATTCACGAGAACGTTCTAACATCAAAAATGCAAACCCAGTCTTTATAACACACACAAACAAGTTCAAATCTTAAGCTACGCCTTGCTCAGACAGTCAGTGTTTTTCCACTACACATATACATTGTTTAATCTGCAATATGTTTCATAATTTTCTGCCAGCCTAACAGTTTCTCCCCTCCACGGGTGGAGACAGAATGTCCTGTAAGGAACACAGTAGTCCAGCTTGTCTGTCGATAGCTCATCATTTGTATCACACTTGCACCCTGCTTACAAACTAAAAAGGAACAAAAGATCCTTGTTCTAATTCTGACTAAAACTACACACATCATCAGAATATAGTTTTATGATTCTAATAAATTTCATACAATTATATGGTTTCTGGGTGGAATATTCTAATCATTACCTTTAAGCATATAATTCTCTTATCAGTGAGCCCTTGACTCCCCTGTACCATAGACGGTGTTCAGACAAGACAATTGTGTAATCCCGTGTGTGTGTGTGTGTGTGTGTTATGTATGAGTGTGTGTGTGCCAATCAGAATGCAGATTTTTGAATTGTTCACTAAAATGATTGCTTTAACTGTTAAAATGTTTTGGTTCTTTTACTGAAGACTCCGAAGCACACTTATAATAAACGGAACAGATTTATTTAATGTTCTCCGTAACACATTACGGTCGACTACTCTCTACAGTGTCTTCAGCCCAACTCTCTAATACATCATTGAACTTTTACCGCCCATGCATCTCGTAATCCAATCATTTCAATGCAAGAACGGAAACCCCATTGTCATTTGTTAATTCAAATAACTCAACCCAAATACAAGTATGCCCAAATAGAGAAGGAGGCCTTAGGGATCATATTTGGGGTAATGAAATGCCATGACTACCTATATGGTCGTAAGTTTACATTGCTGACAGATCATCAGCGACTAGGAACAAAAACAAGAGTTCCAGCTCTAGCAGCAGCCAGACTCCAGAGGTGGGCGATAATACTAGCTGCATATCAGTATGACAGCCCTCTCAGCAGCATGCTAATGCAGATGGGTTATCTAGGCTTCCCATGAAGGGGGGCAGAGAGCAATCCAAACTATCGAGTGTCATTTTTAGATGTACTTCCCATTTTAGCTAAGGACATAGCCAGGGAAACTACCAAGGACAAGGGTTTGGCTAAGGTGAAGCACTTCACACTTACAGGGTGGCCTAACCATGTAACTGACCCTGAATTAAAGCCTTATTGGGTGAGAATCGATGAGCTCACTGTAGAAAGTGATTGTGTGTTATGGGTGTGAGAGCGGTGGTGCCCTCTACAGAGGGACCTACAGAAGGAGCTACATCAAAACCACTGGGGCATGGTCAAAATGAAAGCTCTCTCTCAGACATAGAAGACATGGTAAGGAGATGCCAG
Organism: Salvelinus alpinus; assembly: GCF_045679555.1. Lineage (NCBI taxonomy): Eukaryota > Metazoa > Chordata > Actinopteri > Salmoniformes > Salmonidae > Salvelinus > Salvelinus alpinus. Next base: position 10,166,450 of record NC_092109.1, read on the forward strand.
GTGTCAGTCTAACAGATAAATGCCTAACCTTGCACCAGTTCATCCTTGGAAATGGCTGGAGAGGCCCTGGCAGCGCATCCATATCGATTTTGCTCAAACGGGAAAGCATCGGTTCTTAGTAGTTATGGATGCCGACTCACACTGGCCAGAAGTAAAGTGTATGAGTAATACTTCAGCTACAGCCATGGTAGAGACACTCCAGGGAATGTTCTCAGCCTACGGGTTAGTTGAGGAGCGTGTTTCAGACAATGAGCCGCAGCTGGTGTCAAACGAGTTGGAGACATTCTTCCAGTTGAATGGGGTGAAACACATCAAGTCGACTCCGTTTCATGCAGCTTCAAATGGCGCAGCAGAGCGACTTGTAGAGAATCTAAAACAGGCTCTAGAGAAGGACAAGTCATCAGAACGGTCTGTACCGCATAGTGTGGACAACTTTCTGTTTGCCTACAGGAATACGCCACATGCCACAACTGGGAAAACTCCAGCAGAGTTGTTCCCGAAAAAGACAGGTTAGAACAAGGTTATCACTGGTTATCAAGGTTATCCCAGGTTTTCAGCTGACATGCAGTCTAAGATACAGGACAAGTGGGTGGGCAAGCTTGTTCATTTTTTTCAGTCGGAACAAACAGCGCTTTCCGAGATTACCGGGGAGGAGAGAGAAATGGGTACCAGGGTTGTAAAAAGGGAACTTACATGTAGTGCAGACTGAGGGAAAATTGTGTAAGAAGCATGTGAATCAAATGATGATGCAACACAATTAAAGAGAAGACCTGAATGTGTCAGAGTGGAACATTTCTGATTGGGACTTGGGAACTACGACTGTGACAGGCACGCATACAGAGACACAGATTGTGCCAGGCCGTGAGCCTGAGGGCCCAGAGCGTCATGAGAGGCCAAAAAGAGTCAGAAGGCCTCCGGACCGATTGGATCTTTAAACAGGTTGTATATGAGTTGATAAGTGAAACTGTTTTGGAAAACCCATGATGTTCATCAAGGATGTTTTCAGAGGAAGTGAGAATTTCCGGGGAGAAGTGTGGTGTATTGAGAATTGTATTTTGTGTTAATGAGTTTAGATGTAAAATGATTGCAAATAGCCAATGGGATTTGTATGCATGGGTTGAGTTATTTGAATTAACAAATGACAATGGGGTTTCTGGTCTTGCATTGAAGTGATTGGATTACGTTTCACTCTAAGGTCTACTACACCTGTTGTATTCGGCGCACGTGACAAATAAACTTTGATTGGATTACGAGATGCAAGGGCGGTGTCACGTTCCTGACCTTATTTTCCTTTGTTTAACTTTGTTTAGTTGGTCAGGACGTGAGCTGGGTGGGTAGTCTATGTTATGTGTTTCTATGTTGGGTTAAATGTGTTGCCTGATATGGTTCTCAATTAGGGGCAGGTGTTTGACGTTTCCTCTGATTGAGAACCATATTAAGGTAGGCTGTTCTCACTGTTTGTTTGTGGGTGATTGTTCCTGTGTCTGTGTCTGTGTCTGTGTCTGTGTCTGTGTCTGTCGCAGTCGCAGTCGCACCACACGGGACTGTTTCGTTTTCGTTCGTTTGGTTAGTCTGTTCCTGTTCGTGCGTTCTTCGTGTTATATTGTAAGTTCTCATGTTCAGGTCTGTCTTCGTCGTTTTGTTGTTTTGTAGTTATTCAAGTGTATTTCGTGTCAGTGTTCGTCTTGTTTAATAAATTCATTATGTCTTCATACAACGCTGCGTTTTGGTCCTATCCCTACTCCTTCTCCTCGACCGAGGAGGAGGAAGATTATGACAACCGTTACAGAATCACCCACCAACCAAGGACCAAGCGGCGTGGGAGAAAGCAACAGCGCACGAAGGAGGAATGGACATGGGAGGATGTTTTGGACGGCAAGGGTTGCTACACATGGGAGGAGGTCCTGGCTGGGAAGGATCGCCTCCCATGGGAACAGCTGGAGGCGATTAGGAGAGCAGAGGCAACCGGAGAGAGGAACCGGCGTTATGAGGGTACGCGACTAGCACGGAAGCCTGTGAGTCAAGCCCAAAAATTTCTTGGGGGGGGACTACAAGGGAGTGTGGCGAAGTCAGGTAGGAGACCTGCGCCAACTCCCCGAGCTTACCGTGGAGAGCGAGAGTACTGGCAGACACCGTGTTATGCGGTAAAGCGCACGGTGTCTCCTGTACGTGTGCTTAGCCCGGTGCGGGTTATTCCACCTCCCCGCACTGGCAGGGCTAGATTGAGTATTGAGCCGGATGTCATGAAGCCGGCCCAACGCATCTGGCCTCCAGTGCGTCTCCTCGGGCCGGCATACATGGCACCAGCCTTACGCATGGTGTCCCCGGTTCGCATACACAGCCCAGTGCGGGTTATTCCACCTCCCCGCACTGGTCGGGCTACGGGGAGCATAAAACCAGGTAAGGTTGGGCAGGCTCAGTGCTCAAGGGAGCCAGTACGCCTGCATGGTCCGGTATATCCGGCGCCACCTCCCCACCCCAGCCCAGTACCACCAGTGCTTACACCACGCACCAGGCTTCCTGTGCGTCTCCAGAGCCCTGTTCCTCCTCCACACACTAGCCCTATGGTGCGTGTCTTCAGCCCGGTACCACCAGTTCCGGCACCACGCACCAAGCCTCCTGTGCGTCTCCAGAGTCCTGTGCGTCCTGTTGCTGCTCCCCGCACTAGCCTGAAGGTGCGTGTCCTTAGCCCGGTACCTCCAGTTCCGGCACCACGCACCAGGCCTACAGTGCGCCTCAGCCGGCCAGAGTCTGCCGTCTGCCCAGCGGCGCCTGAACTGCCCGTCTGCCCAACGCCGTCTGAGCTGTCCGTCTGCCAAGCGCCGCCTGCGCTGCCCGTCTGTCCTGAGCCTTCAAAGCCGCCCGTCTGTCCTGAGCCTTCAAAGCCGCCCGTCTGTCCTGAGCCTTCAAAGCCGCCCGTCTGTCCTGAGCCTTCAGAGCCGCCCGTCTGTCAGGAGCCGCTAGAGCCGTCCGCCAGACAGGAGCCGCTAGAGCCGTCCGCCAGACAGGGGCCGCTAGAGCCGTCCGCCAGACAGGAGCCGCTAGAGCCTTCCGCCAGACAGGAGCAGCCAGAGCCTTCCGCCAGACAGGAGCAGCCAGAGCCTTCCGCCAGACAGGAGCAGCCAGAGCCTTCCGCCAGACAGGAGCAGCCAGAGCCTTCCGCCAGACAGGAGTAGCCAGAGCCTTCCGCCAGACAGGAGCAGCCAGAGCCGCCAGCCAGCCATGAGCAGCCAGAGCCGCCAGCCAGCCATGAGCAGCCAGAGCCGCCAGCCAGCCATGAGCAGCCAGAGCCGTCCAGCCAGCACCAGCCAGAGCCGTCCAGCCAGGACCAGCCAGAGCCGTCCAGCCAGGACCAGCCAGCTGCCCCTCATTCCGGTGTTGCCCCTCATTCCGGTGCTGCCCCTTAATCTAGTGGGGTTAATTTGGAGGAGGCTACGGAAGAGGGGATTGACTATGGTGGGGTGGGGACCACGTCCGGAGCCGCCACCGTGGACAGATGCCCACCCAGACCCTCCCCTTGAGGTTCAGTTTTGCGGCCGGAGTCCGCATCTTGGGGGGGGGGGGGGGTACTGTCACCTTCCTGACCTTATTTTCCTTTGTTTAACTTTGTTTAGTTGGTCAGGACGTGAGCTGGGTGGGTAGTCTATGTTATGTGTTTCTATGTTGGGTTAAATGTGTTGCCTCATATGGTTCTCAATTAGGGGCAGGTGTTTGACGTTTCCTCTGATTGAGAACCATATTAAGGTAGGCTGTTCTCACTGTTTGTTTGTGGGTGATTGTTCCTGTGTCTGGGTCTGTGTCTGTCGCACCACACGGGACTGTTTCGTTTTTGTTCGTTTGGTTAGTCTGTTCCTGTTCGTGCGTTCTTCGTGTTATATTGTAAGTTCTCATGTTCAGGTCTGTCTTTGTCGTTTTGTTGTTTTGTAGTTATTCAAGTGTATTTCGTGTCAGTGTTCGTCTTGTTTAATAAATTCATTATGTCTTCATACAACGCTGCGTTTTGGTCCTATTCCTACTCCTTCTCCTCGACCGAGGAGGAGGAAGATTATGACAACCGTTACAGGCGGACAAAAGTTCAATGATGTATTAGAGAGTTGGGCTGAAGACACTGTAGAGAGTAGTCGACCGTAATGTGTTACGGAGAACATTAAATAAATCTGTTCCGTTTATTAGAAGGACGCTTCGGAGTCTTCAGTAAAAGAACCCAGCAAGGATGCAACACCAACCATTCAAACTAATCATGGTATATTATTGGGGTGGGGGGGTCAAATTGAACTGTTTCTAATATTGACCCCCCCTGCCCCCCACAAGTTACACACCTGGCTGAGGCTGTTTTGTGACATGGCAACATTTCAGTATTAAACTTGCCAAAGCGACGGCTTCCCAGACCCTACTCCTACAAAAATCTCCAAAAATGTTTATCATCAATTGCTTTTAATTTAAGTGCTTAACAACCATTTAAATCATGTATTAATCATTTAATACCTTAAAACATCTTTTACATCATCAGCCAGTGAAGGACTTCATTTGGAGACCATCAGAACAGACATGGTTAATCTATTGGAATCAGAATGTAGTAATTTAGCGATACACAACTATCATCCAAGGAGCATCGCTAGGACATACAGTGCCTATAGAAAGTCTACATTCCCTTTCAAAATGTTATTTTTGTTAACTTATTATGTGTAGATCCTTATTATTGATCTACAAATCCTACCCCACAACTACAAAGGGATAAAAACACTGTGGATTTTTTTTAATCAATAAAAAATTAAAACGGAAATAGCTTGGTTGGATAAGTGTCCACACCCCTTGTAGTAGCAATCCTAAATTAGCGCAGGTGTACCAAATTACCTTCAAAATCACACACCAAGTTAAATGGCCTCCATCTGTGTTAAATGGTAGGGATTCACATGATTTCAGGATAAGTTCAGCAGTTCCTGTTGGTTCGCTCTGCTGGGTAGTGAATTGCAAAGCAGACATTTAACCATGAGCACCAAAGCTTTAAAAAGAACTCCAGGACAAAGTTGTGGAAAGGCACAAATCAGCGGCTGGATATAAAAATATTTCAAAGGCCTTGATCATCCCTTGGGCAACAGTCAAGACAATTATTAAGAGGTGGAGGTGTATGGCACCACCAAGACTGTGTCTAAATCAGGCTGGTCCCTCCAAACTGGATGACAGAGCAAGTAGGAGACTGATCAGAGAGGCTACCAAGAGTCCAATGGCAACTTTGAAAGAGTTTCAGGCTTTTATGGCCAAGACTGGTTAAAGTGTGCATGTGACAACAATAGCACTCCACAAATCTGGCATGTATGGAACGGTGGCAAGAAGGAAGCCATTACTCAAGAAAACGCCCCTTGAATCCCATTTGAAGTATGCAACAAAAATACTAGGGAGATTCTGTAACCATGTGAAAAAAAGTTTTGTGGTCTGATGAAACTAAAGTGGAGCTTTTTGGCCTAAATTTAAAGCGTTACATTGGGCACAAACCCAACATGGCACATCACCCAAAGAACACCATCCCTAATGTGAAGCATGGTGGTGGCAGCATCATGTTATGGGAATGTTTCTCATCGGCACTTATCGGGATAGATGGGAAAATTAATGGAGCAATGTACAGAAAAGCTGAAAATGTAACGGAAGTTCACCTTTCAGCATGACATCAACCCGAAGCACAGACAAAGCTACAGTGGAGTGGCTAAGGAATAAAAAGGTAAATGTCCTTGAGTGGCCCAGTCAGAGCCCCTACCTAAATCCAATTGAAAATTTGTGGCATGACTTGAAGATTGCTGCCCATCAATGGTCCCTAAGGAACTTGACAGAGCTTGAACTGTTTTGTGAAGAAGAATGGTCAAATAATGCCAAATGTAGATTTGCAAAGTTGGTAGAAGCCTATCCCAACAGACTCACAGCTATAATTGCTGCCAAAGGTGCTTCAACCAAGTATTAACTCAGGGGGGTGAAGACTTATCCAATTATGATATTTCAGTTTTTCGTATTTTTAAGATATACTTTTTTTTCACAATAAAATAAATCCTCTTAAAAGTGTAGAGTATGGTGTGTAGATAAGTGGAAAAATCCTAATTTAAATGCATGCACTGACACAACTAAATGTGAAAAGTTAAAGGGAGTGTAGACTTTCTATAGGCATCTTCTAGTCTATGTTAAGATTTGTGGAAATCTCTCTGCGCCCTCCCTTCAAAAACTTCCTCTTTCTCTTCCCTCTCATTGGTCCTGGGGGTTGGTGCTGGCCCCTGATAGGCTGATGGTCAGAGTTGTAGGCGTTTCCCTCCAGGAGGACGTCTCCAGTGGTGGAGTAGATGGCCTTGGACCAGGTCAGCAGGTTACCAGGGGTGTAGTGGTAGAACGTTGGGTTGTAATACCACCCAGACATGTAGTCCAGTATCACGCTCGAGGAGAGGACTCTGTCCCACACTTCCACGTCAGTTACCTGGCCCTCAAACTGATATATGTGCAAGACAGGAGGTGCACTGTTCATCTACACACACACACACACACACACACACACACAAATACAATCATTAGAATAATATATGACAAATGCACACAATCATTGTCTAAATTATGCTGAATTACTTCAGGAAATACTGAAATAATGGCGCAGAAGGAGAAGGCTGCCGTTTTACGATCCCGTAACCAATTGTGCTGTTGTGTGTGTTTTATCGCGTTATTTGTAACTTATTTTGTACATGTTTCTGCCACCGTGCCTTATGACCGAAAAGAGCTTCGTGAAATCAGGGCAGCGATTATTCACCCCGTACAGCGATTACTCACCCCGTACTGGAGGAATTCTTCTTCAATGAATCGGACGGGAAGGATTTACTCCAGACACCCGACACGGCCCTCATCCCCGTCATTCGTAGGAGGAAGAGACGGAGGTATCGTGGACGACGGTCTGGGTGCCTTGTAAGGATTAGTCGCCGAGAGGATAATCTACCTTTACCATCGGTCCTATTAACCAATGTACAATCAATCGATAATAAAATGGATGAACTACGAGCACGTATATCCTACCAACGGGACATTAAAAACTGTAATATCTTATGTTTCCCAGAGTCATGGCTGAACGGTGACATGATTAACATACAGCTGGTGGGTTTTAAGCTTTTTTGGCAGGATAGAACAGTGGCCTCTGGTAAGTCAAAGGGCAGTGGCCTATGCATATTTGTAAACAACAGCTGGTGCACAAAATCTAAGGAAGTCTCGAGGTTTTGCTCGCCTGAGGTACTATCTCATGATAAGTTGTAGACCACTCTATTTACTAAGAAAGTTTACATTTATATTTTTTGTAGCTGTCTATATACCACCGCAGACCAATGCTGGTACAAGATCGCACTCAATGAGCTGTATTCAGCCATAAGCAAACAGGAAAACGCTCATCCAGAGGCGGCGCTCCTAGTAGCCGGGGACTTTAATGAAGGGAAACTTAAATCAGTTTTACCTAATTTCTATCAGCATGTTGCAACATCGAGAGCATCCTGACTGGTTGCATCACTGCCTGGTACGGCACTGCTCGGCCGGGGTAGTGCGTACGGCCAAGTACATCACTAGGGCCAAGCTTCCTGCCACCCAGGACCTCTATATCAGGCGGTGTCAGAGGAAGGCCCTAAAAATTGTCAAAGACTCCAGCCACCCTAGTCATAGACTGTTCTCTCTGCTACCGCAAGGCATGCGGTACCGGAGCACCAAGTTGAGGTCCAAAAGGCTTCTTAACAGCTTCTACCAAGCCATAAGACTCCTGAACAGCTAATCAAAGGGCTACCCAGACCCCTCTTTTACGCTGCTGCTACTCTCTGTTTATAATCTATGCATAGTCACTTTAACACTCCCAACAGTGCCCCCGGTTAGTTTTATTTTATTTTATTTGAAATGTGTCTTGTGTCTTTCCTTACTACCCCACGACTCACGTTAAGAGGCACAGGGCCAGCTGTGGTGCAATTACAGTGCTGTCAGAAACTATTCACACCCCTTGACTTTTTCCATCATTTGTTGTGTTACAGTTTGAATTTTACATTGATTAAATTAAACTTTTGTGCCACTCATCTACACACAATACCCCACAATGCCACAATGTCAAAGTGGATTTTTTGTTGACATTTTCACAAATTAATAAAACATTTTAAACTGAAATGTTTTCAAATCAAATGAAATCTAATTGTATCGCTCACATACACATGGTTAGCAGATGTTAATGCGACTGTAGCGAAATGCGACAGCGCAGTAATATCTAACAAATAATCAAAAAATTTCACAACTACCTTATACACACAAGTGTAAAGGGATGAATAAGAATATGTACATATAAATATATGGATGAGCGATGGCTGTGCGGCATAGGCAAGATGCAGTAGATGGTATAGAGTACAGTATATACTGTACATATGAGATGAGTAGTTTAGGGTATGTAAACATGATATAAAGTGGCATTGTTTAAAGTGATTAGTGATACAGTTATTACATCCAATTTTTTATTATTAAAGTGGCTAGAGATTTGAGTCAGTATGTTGGCAGCAGCCACTCAATGTTAGTGATGGCTGTTTAACAGTCTGATGGCCTTGAGATGGAAGCTGTTTTTCAGTCTGTGTCCAAGCTTTGATGCACCTGTACTGACCTCGCCTTCTGGATGATAGCGGGGTGAACAGGCAGTGGCGGTTGTTGTCCTTGATGATCTTTTTGCTTTCCTGTGACGTAGGTGTCCTGGAGGGCAGATAGTTTGCCCCCGATGATACGTTGTGCAGACCGCACTACCCTCTGGAGAGCCTTACGGTTGTAGGTGGAGCAGTTGCCATATCAGGCAGTGATACAGCCCGACAGGATGCTCTCAATTGTGCATCTGTAAAAGTTTGTGAGTGTTTTCGGTGACAAGACAAAATTCTTCAGCCTCCTGAGGTTGAAGAGGCGCTGGTGCGCCTTCTTCACCACGCTGTCTGTGTGGGTGGACCATTTCAGTTTGTCCGTGACGTGTACGCCGAGGAACTTAAAACTTTCCACCTTCTCCACTACTGTCCCGTCGATGTGGATAGGGGGGTGCTCCCTCTGCTGTTTCCTGAAGTCACCCCGCTATCATCCAAGTATTCAACCCCTTTGTTATGGCAAGCCTAAATACATTCAGGAGTAAACATTTGCTTAACAAGTAATATAATAAGTTGTATGGACTCTGTGTGTAATGGTATTGGTTAACATGACTTTAAAACAGTTTCAGAGTTTAATGTCTGTGATAGGAGAATTGAGGATGGATTAACATTGTAGTCTGTACAGAATCTGAAGGAAGTGTACAGAAAAAAAAGTATTCCAAAACATGCATCCTGTTTGCAATGAGGCACTAAAATAATACTGCAAAAAATGTGGCAAAGAAATATACTATTTGTCCTGAATACAAAGCATCATGTTTGGGGCAAATCCATAACAACACATCATATTTTTAAGCTCGGTGGTGGCTGCATGATGTTATGGGTATGCTTGTCATCGGCAAGGACTAGGGAGTTTTTTGGGGGGATAAAAATAAATGGAATAGAGCTAAGCACAGGTAAAATCCTAGCAGGAAACCTGGTACAATCTGCTTTCCAACAGACACTGAGAGACAAATTCACCTTTTAGCATGATAATAACCTAAAACTCAATGTCAAATATACACTGGAGTTGCTGACCATAACTACATTGAATGTTCCTGAGTGGCATAGTTACAGTTTTGACTTAAATCAGCCTGAAAATCTATGGCAAGACTTGAAAATGGCTGTCTAGCAATGATCGACAACCAACTTGACAGATCTTGAAGATTTAAAAAAATAAATATGGGCAAATATTGTACAGTCCAGGTGTGCAAAACTCTTAGAGACTTATCCAAAAAGACTCACAACTGTAATCGCTGCCAAAGGTCATTCTAACATGTATTGACTCAGGGGGTTGAATACTTATCTAATCAAGATATTTTAGTGTTTTATTTTTCATTCATCTTCAAAAAATATTTTAAAAAATCTTCCACTTTGACGTATTTTGTTTACATCATTGAAAAAAAAGACAATTACATCCATTTTAATCCCAATTTGTAACTCAACAAAATGTGGAAAAAGTCAACGGTGTGAATACCTTTTGAAGGCACTGTATATCACCCTCTCTCTCACCTATCCTCCCCCACTCTCCTTTCCCCGTCTCCCTCCCTATGTTGACTCCCCTGTCTCCCCACTCTCTCCTCTTACCTGTCCAAGCACTCTCTTCCTAATGCTGACAGTCCCGCCCCTCCACACCTGGGCCACACCCGTCTCTGCTTCCCAAGTAACACACAGATTGGTCCAGGGGCGGTGCTCTATGTCTGTGATGTACTTCGATAACAGCCTATAGGAGCGGAAGTACTGAGAGGTGGAATGGGTGGAGAGGCGGTCCATCCCACTGTTCCTTTCCAGTAACAGGTTCCAGTAGTTCCCCTGAGTGAGGCTGAAGAGAGTCAAGTCTTTTCCCTCCTCGGCCATGTAACGCAGACACACAGTCAGAGCAGAGAGAGAGGGAGAGGGGGTGGTGTAGGGATATGAGGTGTATGGAGAGGAGGGAGAAGAAGTGGGGTAGGCAGTGGGGGAGGGAGAGGAGTAGGGAGAGACCGCGTCTGTGTACATGATAAATCCCCCGTAGTTCGATACTGTAAACATTCGACCACGCAGGTCTGTGGTGGGAACTGGGGGCAGAGAATCAATCAATCATCAATCAAACAATCCATCAATCAATTTGTCACGGAACACTTCAAAGAACCCAGACCTAACGTCTTAAGTGTGTGTGGGTGTGTGGGTGCGTGCGTGCAGCTGACCAGATAACAACAAACGTTCCCACAACATTAGAGAACGTTCCCTTAAGAGTCGCGTTAGGTCATTTACTAATGTTTTCATGTAAATTTTATGTTTCTAAGATATTGTTCCCGTAATGTCAAATATAACCTACCCAGAACGTGGTTACCATGTTCTCAGAACATAAGATACTAATGTTCTGGACACGTTTCATGGGAACATTGCAAGAACATTGAAATGTCTAGTTTTCTGTGGGTTAGGAGAATATTCCATCAACGTCCCACCAAGCATACACAGAACATGGCAACCATGTTCTCAAAAGATTAGATATTAATGTTCCAGACATCGTGAGAATGTTGAGAATGTTTCGTGAGAATATTGCATTGTAGTGTATTCAGGTGTGTTTGCCACGTCCACTAATTGGCCACACCTGATCTTAATGAGTCCTTTGAAATATGGTATGATTGAATATACTAAACATGATTTGAATCTCACTGACGCCATGCAACAATATAAAATAAATGTGTTTGCATTAATGCCCAAGCAAATACATTTCCATTGTCCTATCTGTGCTTGGAGTTCGAAACGGGTAAACTAAGCTAATAAGAGTTATTAAAAGTCTTATTGGAACATGTTCTCAGAACGTTATTTAATTACCTTCAAATAGGAATGTCAATAAAACCTCAGAGGAAAACTTTCAGGGAACCATAGAAAAACATTCTCTGAACCGCGCTGCAACCTAAAAATGTAAGTTCCCTAATGTTCTCAGAATGTTAATTTTACGGTAACAGTCTGGAAACGTATGGCTTCGTTCTCAGAACCAATGGGGAACCAAAATCCTATGTTCCCACAACTTCCAAGGATTTAAATGTGCTACCTGGGGTGTGTGGGCGTATTTGAATACTGTACCTGAAGGGGTTGTATAGGGCGATGATGTTGTTGGGTATCTTGCCCCAGTTCGGCCCAATGCCGACAGCAGCACGAGAGCGTTAAGAAGAATGGAAATCATCTTCTCGAGCCAGACGCAGTGTGAGGAGTATTAGAGAAGTAAAATCCTACGAGTGAGAACGGCTCCAACAGCATATATGTAGGCCAATGGGTTTCATTTCCCACTTACTGAAGAGTTTCAGTTCTGCAGAAATGTCACGCTAATAGTATATTTTAGGCTGGCTGAATTGGTCCCATAGTCATACAGTAACAATACAGTAGGCTAATAGGGTTAACTGTCACACCCTGATCTGTTTCACTGGTCCTTGTGATTGTCTCCACCCGCTCCAGGTGTCGCTTGTTTTCCCCAGTGTATTTATCCCTGTGTTTCCTGTCTCTCTGTGCCAGTTCGTCTTTTATGTCCATGTCAACCAGTGTGTTTTTCCTGTGCGCCTGCCTTCTCTATTTTCTTTTTGCTAGTCCTCCCAGTTTTGACCCTTGCCTGTTTTTGGACTGAACTGGTTTTGACCTTTTGCCTGTCCACGACCATTCTCTTGCCTACCCCTTTTAGTTCAATGAACATCTAAGACTCCAACCATCTGCCTCCTGTGTCTGCATCTGGGTCTCGCCTTGTGCCCTGATACTAACAACATACAAACCACCAAGATTACACTTATATCATATTATGAAAACAAAAAATTCACACACTGTAGACCACCTATACAATGTTATTGATCAGCTATTTTGAAGGGTCTACTTTCACCTACCTCACCTTACTTTATTGTACAGCCAGATAAGCCCGTTGGAGGAACACACACACACAACATAATTCCCTCCCATCCCTGTGACTGGGTCACTGGAGCACACAGATAGAAATATATTGTGTAGAACTGACATGCCTCTTTGACATGCGTAGTAAGGCGTCATTTCAACTCTATTCATGGCACTTATATCTGCAATATCCAGTATGCGGCTGAACTCTCCTGAACACGACCCTGTTGTCTGTGTGAGGTACAGTGCCTATTCAAGCCACTCGAGAGCAGTGTAGTGTCTTGACTGTATTCGACTGCGTACTGTAGTGGGCTAACCTCGTATCCAGGCTGGTGGATGAGACTTGTAGCTATTATCCTGTTGGAATGAATATGTCAAGCAGGAGGGAGAGATGCATTTTCAAGTCAAACACACCTCAAAACCTTCCTGTTGCTGTTCTCCAGGCTATACATAGAAACCATACACAACGTGTTATTACGGGACTGTCATGGAACTGCAAGAACTGGGAAGTGGTTTTAATGGTTTAAAATGTTTGATTCTCTATGGCCGTCAGTTTTTAGGGTTATTGCATTGAATGTTAATTGATTTCCATTTTGATATAAAGTGTGTGATCTGTTCAGATAATTGTAAATTGTGAATGCCACAGCAATACATAACCTCTGATCTAAATTTGAATATGGCAGTTGGAGGAACACACAAACACTCACCCACGCACACAAACAGGCACGCACACACACACACAGACACACACATATTAGTGTACCCTGCGCACGCAACCCATGTGGAATTCCTAGTCTCCGGCAGCGTTTGGAACTTCTGATCTGCGGTCGTTAAGGCTGAGTTCATCTCATCATGCAGTGCATACGGAAAGTATTCAGACCTCTTGACTTTTTCCACATTTTGTTACTTTACAACCTTATTCTAAATTGGATTAAATAGTTTTTTTCCTGCTCATCAATCTACACACAATACCCCATAATGAGAAAGGATAAACAGTGTTTTCGATTTTTTTGCAAATGTATTGAAAATAGACAACTGAAATATCACATTTACATAAGTATTCAGACCCTTTACTCAGTACTTTGTTGAAGCAACTTTGGCAGCGATTACATCCTCAAGTATTGGGTATGATGCTACAAGCTTGGCACACCTGTATTTGGCACACCATTCTTCTCTGCAGATCCTATCAAGCTCTGTCAGGTTGGATGGGGAGCGTCGCTCCACAGCTATTTTCAGATCTCTCCAGAGATGTTAGAACAGGTTCAAGCCTGGGCTCTGGCTGGGCCACTCAAGGACATTCAAAGACTGGTCCCAAAGCCACTGCTGCGTTGTCTTGGCTGTGTGCTTAGGGTCGTTGTCCTGTTGGAAGGTGAACAGTTGCCCCAGTCTGAGGTCCCTAGTGCTCTGGAGCAAGTTTTCATCAAGGATCTCTCTGTACTTTGCTCTGTTCATCTTTCCCTCGATCCTGACTAGTCTCACAGTTCCTGCTGCTTAAAAACATCCCCACAGCATGATGCTGCCAAAACCATGCTTCACTGTAGAGATGGTGCCAGATTTTCTCCAGACGTGATCCTTGGAATTCAGGCCAAAGAGTTCAATCTTGGTTTCATCAGACCAGAGAATCTTGTTTCTCATGGTCAGAGTCCTTTAGGAAAGGCACTTTGGCAAACTCCAAGCGGGCTGTCATGTGCCTTTTACTGAGGAGTGGCTTCCGGCTGGCCACTCTGCCATAAAAGCCTGATTGGTGGATTGCTGCAGAGATGGTTGTTCTTCTGGAAGGTTCTCCCATCTCCACAGAGGAACTCTGGAGCTGTGTCAGAGTGTCCACCGTGTTCTTGGTTACTTCCCTGACCAAGTCCCTTCTCCCTTGATTGTGGTTCCGAACTTCTTCAATTTAAGAATGATGGAGGCCATTGTGTTCTTGGGGACATTCAATGCTGCAGAATGTTTTGGTACCCTTCCCCAGATCTGTGCCTCGACACAATCCTGTCTCAGAGCTCTATGGACAATTCCTTCGACCTCATGGCTTGACACCTTGATAAGCTAATTTCCTGATGATGGATCACCACTCATCGTACTGGGCGACTTTAACCTCCCGATGCCTGACTTGAATGAATTTCTTTCCACCTCATTCTTTTCACTTCTTTTCACTTCTTTTCTCTTTTGACCTCACCCTTTCCGAGTCCCCTCCCACTCACAAGGCAGGCAATACGCTTGACCTCATCGCCTACTAATCTAACTGCAACCCCCCTCCATGTCTCTACTTACTTTGATTAATTTCTCACCATCTCTCCTTCAATCCTACCCTCTTAGACCCTACCCAGATGGTCATGCGCTTCCGCAATCTTCGCTCTCTCCCACTACTCTCTCCTCTTCTATCCTATCCTCTCCTTCTTCTGCTAAATCCTTTTCTCTCCTTTCTCCTGCCTATGCCTCTTCTGCATCCTTTGACTCTCACCATTCCCGTTCCTCCCAGCCGGCACAAACTTCCCCTCCCGCTCCATGTCTCAGTGACTCACTGCGTGCTAACAGAACATGGCTGTTGAAATGGAGTGGAAATGGAGGAAAACTAAACTTCCGGAGGACCTATCATCCTTCCACTCACTCCTCTCTACCTTCTCTTCCTCTGTATCTCCTGCTAAAGCCACTTCCTATCACTCTAAATTTCAAGCTTCTGCCAACCCTGGGAAACTCTTCTCCACTTTCTACTCGCTCCTAAATCCTCCACCTCCTCCCCTTCTCTCCTCCCTTTCTGTGGACGACTTTGTCAACCACTTTGGACAAATGGTTGACAACATCTGCTCCTCGTTCACTCATCCTACTGAGCCCACAGATCCCACTAATACAAAACTACCCTACGCCTTGACTCCTTTCTCCCTGTCTTTCCAGATGAAATCCTGTGACTAGTGATGTCTGGCCGACCAACAACCTCCTATCTACCACTTCCTTCTCTCATTCCTGTCTTCCCTTATCAACTCATCCCTGACCACTAACTGTGTCCCCTCTGACTTCAACATGGCCAGAGTCCCTCCCCTCCTCAAGAAACCAACACTCGACTCCTCTGACATTAAAAACTACAGACCGGTGTCCCTTCTTTCTTTTCTTTCCAAAACACTTGAGCATGCCGTCTCTGACCAACTCTCTCGCTATCTCTTTCAGAACAATCTACTTGATCCTAACCAGTCAGGCTTCAAGAAAGCTCATTCAACTGAGACCGCTCTCCTCTGTGTCAAATAGGCTCTCCGCTCTGCCAAAGCTGCCTCTCTCTCCTCTGGCAGACATCTCAGCTTGGATGTCGGCCCACCACCTCAAGCTCAATCTCGACAAAACGGAGCTGCTCTGCTTCCCGGGGAAGGCCTGCCCGCTCCAAGACCGCTCCATCACACTTGACAACTCCATGGTGTCCCCCTCCCAGGGTGCAAAGAACCTTGGCACAACACTGGTCAACATGCTGTCTTTCTCTGCAAACATCAAAGCAGTGACTCGCTCCTGCAGGGTCATGCTCTACAACATTCATATGGAATGAATTTATTCTCACACAGGAAATGGTCGCTACATCTTCAAAACCCTGGTGCTTGCCAACGGAGCAGCAAGGGGAACTGACACTCTTTATCTACAGGCTATGCTCAAACCTCAGGTACCAACCCAAGCAATCGGTTCTGCCACCTGTGTTCTCTTGGCCCTCCCACCCCTACGGGAGGGCATCTCCTGCTCAGCCCAGTCCAAGCTATTCTCTGTTCTGCCGTCCCAATGGTGGAACAAGCTTCCTCCTAAAGTCAGGACAGCTGAGTGCTCCGTAACATATTTTTATGTTAAATAGTGATGATGCTGTTTTGACATGGTAACATTTTAGTATTAACCTTACCAAAAGGCAAGTTTCGAAGACCGAGGTTAAGCCCTATTCCAATAAACATAACACACAAATGTTTCTCACCAATGACTTTTAATTTGCCACATGCTTCATTTTAACAATCTTTTAAATCATCTTGCAAACATTCAAATGATGTAACAATAAACGAAATCCTTTAACAATCATTTAAAGCTGCAGTATGTAACTTAAGTTACTTGTGGTCATCCAATGTGATGCAACAGTAACAATATCGTGCTTCTAGCCTGCCTGAGAACTGCTGTATTCATTGGTTTTCATTTTCCCTGTTGGGTCGGATTTCCCCGGCAGGTTATGTGCTGAGCATAAAGTGTGATGTGTTTTCCGTCAGGGAGGAGGTGCTGCTACAGCTCTAACGGTTAGCACTATCATAGCTAGCTAGGTGAGCTCACGTCCACACTTGGCTAGCGGAGATACTTAGCTGACAGACATGGAAGACGCAAGGGGCAAACGACCTGATCATCAGCCAGAGTAGGACTTCATTTGACCCTGGGGACCATCAGGGCAGACATGGGAAATCACAGAATCAGAATTTGAGCAGACATTCATCCAGAGTGAATCACAAGTAAGGAGCATCGCTGGGTCATACATGAAGATGGGACATACTGTACATCTTCTAAAGTAAGTGTTAGTGGCAATCACTACTCTCCCCTACGGCCGTGTTCTCGCTATCTGCTCTGCCCTCGCTCTCTTCTTCCATTCACATTTCCTCATTTTCTTCCTTCTCATTGGTCTTGGGAGCTGGCGCTGGCCTCTGATAGGCTGATGGTCAGAGTTGTAGGTGTTTCTCTCCAGGAGAACCTCACCATTGGTGGAGTAGATGGCCTTGGACCAGGTCAGCACATTACCAGGGGTGTAGGACCAGTAGGACTGCCACCCAGACATGTAGGACATTATCCATCTTGGGGAGAGGATTCTGTCCCACACTTCCACGTCAGTTACCTGACCCTCAAACTTATACACTTTCAAGACAGGAGGCCCATTGGTCACCTACGCACACACACACACACACACACACACACACACACACACACACACACACACACACACACACACACACACACACACACACACACACACACACACACACACACACACACACACACACACACACACACACACACACACACACACACACACACACACACACACACAAACATTTAATTAGAAAACATGATAATACAGTGCCTTTATACCCCTTGACTTATTCCACATTTTGTTGTGTTACAGCCTGAATAAAACATTTATTAAATATATATTTGTCTCACCCATCTACACACAATACCCCATAATGACAAAGTGAAAAGAAAACAAGTTCTTACAAATGTTTCCAGATTTCTAGAAAAATAAATACAGAAATATCTAATTTGCATAAGTATTCACACCCCTGAATTAATACTTTGTAGAAGCACCTTTGGCAGTGATTACAGCTGCGAGTCTTTTTGGTAAGTCTATAAGCGCTTTCCACACCTGTATTGTGCAACATTTGCCCATTATACTTTTCAATATGCTTCAATCTCTGTCAAATTGGTTGTTGATCATTGCTAGACAACCATTTTCAGGTCTTGCCATAGATTTTGAAGTAGATTTAAGTAAAAACTGTAATTCGGCCACTCAGGAAAATACACTGTCTTCTTGGTAAGTAACTCCAGTGTAGATGTTTTAGGTTATTGTGATGCTGAAAGGTGAATTCATCTCCCAGTGTCTGATGGAAAGCAGACTGAACCAAGTTTTCCTCTAGGATTTTGCCTGCGCTTAGCTCCATTCCCTTTCCAACACTACTATTACACACAGAGTGAGTCCATGATAAATATTACATTTTTACTCCTGAACTTACAGTATTTAGGCTTGCCTTAACTAAGCGGTTGAATACGTATTGACCCCAAGACATTTCAGCTTTTAATTTTGAATAATTTGTAAAAAATCTTTTTTTTAACATAACTCCACTTTTGACATTATGGGGTATTGCGTGTAGGCCAGTCATCAAACAAATCTCAATTTAATACATTTTAAGTTCAGGCTGTAACACAACAAAATGTGGGAAAGTAAATGGGTTTGAATACTTTCTGAAGGCACTCTATATAATAAAGGCACACACTCATATACATTATGCTGAATTACTTCATTAGACAGTTCAGTATATTTTCGGAGAGATATCGAAAATACCTCAAGACGGATGTTGAGAGGCTCGGGGTCAGTGGCGGTGCACTTACAGTGAGCTCCAAAAGTATTGGGACAGTAACCAATTTTTGTTACTCCAGCACTTTGGATTTGAAATGATACATAACTATGAGAGTGTAGGCTGTAAGCATTAAGTTGAGAGTATTCTTTATCCATATCGGGTGAAACGTTTAGAAATTACAGAACTTTTTGTACACAGTCCCCCCATTTTAGGGGACCAAAAGTATTGGGACAAATTTACTTAAGCGTATGTGTAATAAAGTACTAAAAATGTCAGTATTTGGTCCCATATTCATAGTACCCAATGACTACATCAAGCTTGTAATGCATTTGCCGTTTTGTATCATATCAAATCCAAAGGGCTGGAGGACAGAGCCAAAACAACAACAACATGTGTCACTGTCCCAATACTTTTGGAGCTCACTGTATATCACCCTCTCTCTCACCTATTCCCCCACCCCCTCATCCTGTCTCCCCCTCTCCCTCATCTTCACCACTTTCTTTCCTCATACCTGGCCAAACACCCTCTTCCTGACGCTGACAGTCCCGCCTCTCCACACCTGGGCCACGCCCGTGTTTTTCTCCCAGGTAACGCACAGGCTGGTCCAGGGGCGTGGCCCTGCGATGGACCACATCAGCCTATAGGAGCGGAAGGACTGAGAGGAGGAATGGATGGAGAGGAAGTCCATCCCACTGTTCCTTTCCAGTAACAGGTTCCAGTAGTTCCCCTGAGTGAGGCTGAATAGAGTCAAGTCTTTTCCCTCCTCAGCCATGTAACGCAGACACACAGTCAGAGCAGAGAGAGAGGGAGAGGGGGTGGTGTAGGGAGAGGACGGAGAAGGAGAGGTGGAAGGAGAATGAGAGGGGTAGGGGGTGGAGGAGGGAGAAAAGTAGGGAGAGGAGGGAGAAGGAGAGGTGGAAGGAAAAGAGTAGGGAGAGGAGGGAGAAGGAGAATGAGAGGGGTAGGTGGTGGGGGAGGGCGAGGGAGAAGGAGAGGGGGAGGTGGTGGGGGAGGGAGAGGGAGAGGGAGAGGGAGAGGAGGAGGGAGAAGGAGAGGGGTAGGTGGTGGGGGAGGGAGAGGAGGAGGGAGAGGGAGAGGGGTAGGTGGTGGGGGAGGGCGAGGAGGAGGGAGAATGAGAGGGGTAGGTGGTGGGGGAGGGCGAGGGCGAGGGAGAGGATGAGGGAGAAGGAGAGGGGTAGGTGGTGGGGGAGGGAGAAGGAGAGGTGGAAGAGTGAGAGGGGTAGGTGGTGGGGGAGGGAGAGGAGGAGTAAGGAGAGGTGGAAGGAGAGGTGTAGGGAGAGGAATAGGCAGAGGAGGAGGAAGGAGAGGTGGTGGGGGAGGGAGAGGAGGAGGGAGGAGAGGGGTAGGGAGAGTAGGCAGAGGAGGAGGATGGGGAGGAGGAAGGAGAGGTAGAAGGAGAAGGGTAGATGGTGGGGGAAGGAGAGGGAAAGATTGCGTCTGTGTACATGGTGAATCCTATGCTATACGAATATGACACTGTTATCATCTGACCACGCAGGTCTGAGGTGGAGGGGCCTGGGCCTGGGGGCAGAGAATCAATCACTAATGAATCCCTCCATCAGCAATCAATCAATCAATCAAATATTATCTGTATATCTTTAAAAAGTGATTTGTTGCTGTACACTTCAAAGAACCCAGACCAAATGCAGTGTAACGAACGGTGGGGAAGCGAAGCAAACCCCGGTCGCTGACGTGAAAGGCAAACACCCTACACATCGTGCCAGTAGCATTGACCCACTTGGTGGGAATTGTAACGTGCCTCATATAGAGGATCACTACAATACTACCTGTGTGTGTGTTTGTGTATTTGAAAAAAGGTACCTGAAGGGGTTGTATTGGGCGATGATGTTCTTGCCCCAGTTCGTCCCAACACCGACAGCAGTGCGAGAGCGTTGAACAGCACGGGAAGCATCTCCATCTTCTCGAGTCGGACGCTTTGGCAGTGTGAGGCGTTTAAGAGAAGTACGATCCTGAGTGAGAGCGGCCCCAATCAACATGTGGCTATGGGTTTCGCTTCCCACTTACTAAAGAGTTTCATTTCTGCAAAAAATGTTACATGTTTGTAAAGGAACTTGGCTATAGTTGTTTTTAGACTGGTTGCAGTAGCCCTACAATCATACAGCAATGAAGACAATAGCCTAATAGGCCTTACAGACAAATCACCAAGATTCTGAAAAGAAAGTAACAGGTATAGGCCAGCTTTTTTTGAAGGGTTTACTTGCAATGATCTTAATATGTTGTTGTTTCACTTACCTCACCTTCATTTGTTGCATAGCCCAGTAATTGTCTGCTTCTCCAAGGCCTGATAAGCCTGTTGGCTCTGACAGACTGTATCAGGGCTCATTCAGGAGACCCTGCACAATAATCTCTTCCTCATCCTTGTGACTGGGTCACTGGAGCAGACGTCGATCTTGTGTGTGTTCCTTTCTGTATATTCCGGTTTGGGTGTGTGTATTCATTTCTGTGTGCATGTGTGTGTGCAATGACTCCATTGACTTCTCTCTGCCTGGGTCCGAGTCCGTACTAGCACTTATGTCACCCAGCAGAGATTTCTCCATCGTCCGAGGGACACTCCGAGCTCCACCATTTACGGTCGGCTCTCACTCACCATGGAACAGTGATTGGTCGCCATGAGACGAGGCTGAAGACATTGTCGGAGGATTTAGGAACTCTTGTGTTCACTCTACAGACGAGAGCAACTGCTGCTGCACCTGTGGTTTTCACTTACACACACACTTTCCACACTTTTATTACCCTCGGGTCCAGTGGACCCGAACACCACATGTAATATAAATGTGTGGGGGGTGCACTTAATGAAAATGTGTTCTTTTACATGTTCTTCACAGAAAATGAGCAAAGGAAAATAATTATTTGTATCATTTTTCTTTTAGTAAACATTGAAAATTGGTCCCACAGACCTGAACACCACACAAGGGTTAAATTGAAGATATGGCAAACAGGAGTGGCAATATCATCTGCTATAAGTTGTCAGACCCCGGTGGCTTGTCATTGTTGACAGATGACAATCATTTTTTCACCCCTTCCACGCTCACTTTACGGAATTCAAAATTACAATGCTTGTCTTTCATAATTTGGTCAGATATACTTGGATGTGTAATGTAAGTGTTTGTTGTTGGCATGTCATGCCTAAATTTGCTAATCTTGCCATTTAAAAAAAAGTAGTTGGCAATATCAGTCGGTTTGTGATGAATGAGCCATTTGATTCAATGAATGATGGAGCTGAGTTTGCCTTTTTCCCAAAATTTAATTCAACGTGCTCCAAATCTTTTTACTATGATTCTTTGTCATTTATCTTTGTTTCATTGTGTAGTTTCTCTTTTTATTCAGTTTAGTCACATGATTTCTCAATTTGCAGTACGTTTGCCAATCGGTTGTGCAGCCAGACTTATTTGCCATTCCTTTTGCTTCATCCCTCTCAACCGGACAATTATTAAATTCCTCATCAGTCCACTGGGATTAACAGTTTTTACAGTAATTTTCTTAATGGGTGCATTATTATTAGTAACTGAGATAAGCAATATCATAAATGTGTCAAGAGCAGCATATGTTTGCTCCTCATCACACACCACGGACGAAAAAATATTCTTTACATCAACAACATAGAAATCCCTACAAAACTTATTGTATGACCTCTTATACATTATATTAGACCCAGCCTTTAGAACTTTGGTTTTCCTAGATATGGCTACTATATTGTGATCACTACTTCCGATGGATCTGGATACTGTTTTCAAGCACATTTCTGCAGCATTAGGTAAAGATGTGATCAATACATGTTGAGGATTTAATTCCTGTGCTGTTTGTAACTACCCTGGTGGGTTGACTAATAACCTGAACCAGGTTGCAGGCACCGGTTACAGTTTGAATCTTTTTCTTGAGTGGGCAGCTTGATGAAAGTCAGTCGATATTTAAATCACCCAGAAAACATACCTCTCTGTTGATATCACATTTCACACATGTTATCCAGATACTGACTGTCAGCACTTGGTGGTCTATAGCAGCTTCCCACCAGAATGTGCTTTAGGTGAGGCAGATGAACCTGTAGCTGTATTACTACAACAGTATTTAACATTAGATCCTCTCTAAGCTTTACAGGAATGTGGCTCTGGACATAAACAGCAACACCTTCACCATTGGTATTACTGTCTTTTCTGTAAATGTTATAACCTTGTATTGCTACCACTGCATCATCAAATGTATTATCTAAGTGAGTTTCAGAGATATTAATGTAATCTGTTACAGAAGTATACATGCTCATGTTATTTATGTTAGTGCAGGGTGAGCTGCACACAGTGGACTTCCAACTAGGGCACACCGACTCAGCGCTAACAGCATACATCTGGTTAATCTGCACATCATTGCTGCATACAATAGCTGTAGGATCAGCAGAGGCATTCAGGGACCTAAATTAGGTTACTTACATGTGTCTACCAACGCCCCTGGTATGATGTATATTTGCTAAAGCATTATGACAACTCAGCAACACAATGGTAGGGATTAACCTCTCTGGTGTAAGTGGGCGTCCCACCACGCTAGCGTCCCACCTCGACAACAACCAGTGAAATTGCAGGCCGCCAAATTCAAAACAACAGAAATCCCATAATTAAATTCCTCAAACATACAAGTATTATACACCATTTTGAAGATAAACTTCTTGTAAATCCAACCACAGTGTCCGATTCCAAAAAGACTTTACTGCGAAAGCACACCATGCGATTATGTTAGGTCAGCGCCTAGTCACAGAAAACCATACAGCCATTTTTCAGCCAAGGAGAGGTGTCACAAAAGTCAGAAATAGCGATTAAATTAATCACTAACCTTTGATGATCTTCATCAGATGGCACTCCCAGGACTCCATGTTAGACAATAAATGTGTGTTTTGTTCGATAAAGTTAATCTTTATGTCCAAATACCTCCTTTTTGTTTGCGCGTTTAGTCCAGTAATCCAAATCACAAGGCGCGGGCACTAAGTCCAGATCTTCAATAATATTCCAACCGGACAATTCCTTTGTCTTTAGAAATGAAAGGGAACGGAGCTCGTGCTCACGGCCGCGCGTGTGACTAAACTAGAGGCTTTCAGCCAGACCACTGGTTCAAACAGCTGTTATTCGCTCCCCTTTCATAGTAGAAGCCTGAAACAATGTTCTAAAGACTGTTGACATCTAGTGGAAGCCCCAGGTGCAATCTTCCAGTGCAATCTGACCCCATAGACACAGTATATTGGATAGGCAATCACTTGAAAAACTACAATCCTCAGATTTCCCACTTCCTGGTTGGATTTTTCTCAGGTTTTCACCTTCCATATGAGTTCTGTTATACTCACAGACATCATTCAAACAGTTCTATCCAAATCTACTAATAATATGCATATCCTAGCCTCTGGGCCTGAGTAGCAGGCAGTTTACCCTGGGCACGCTTTTCATCCGGATGTGAAAATACTGCCCCCTACACCAGTGAGGATAACTGAGCTGGGCTTGGGTCATTGATAAGTCATTGTCTCAACGCAGCCTTATAATGCTGTGAAAGAATCCAGGAAGCCAAATGATTTGGGTGGATCACATCCGTCTTATAAAACGTGCTTTGTTTCCAAAAGGTATCGAAATTGTCAACAGAAGTTACACCCATTGAGCTGCAATAATCATGTAGCCAGTTGTGAAGAGAAAGAATCCTGCTAAAGCGTTCAATGCTACAATTCAGAGAGGACACAGGGCCAGATATGATGGGTCTTTCGTTAGGGTCTAGCAGAGAGTCAATCGGCTCTTTAAAATCCAGCTGTTCAGAGCTTCCCTTCATAATGTCATTAAAACCCACATGGACTATGATAGAATCGATTTCCATGTCCTGATGTAGTACATTCGGGAGCAGCTGGTTAATGTAAGGATAGGACATTGTTTTTGCACCTGGAACAGTCACATTTCTTATCATGGAGCTAACTAAATTCACAGCTGAAGAGAAGGACGAGGAAATCCTCCCACTCCCACACTTCACAGGATTCGGAGAACCCTTTAAGGATGGGCGAGAGGCAGGATAACTTGTGTCCTTAGCTCCCGGCGCCTGGTGCAGGCCTCCGACAGATGGAGAAGCTCCGCTCGATCCAGGGATGAAAGGTTGCCGACCTCGACTTTGAAATCGTAGTGGAAGGAGTAGGAGTAGGTACAGCGGCCGCAGACACAGGTACACCCAGCAACAAAGGTGCAGGAAGATCAGGTTCCAGGGTGTAAAAAATATTTGTTGTTTGTATCCACTCCGGGCCTCTTGTTGGGAGTGAAGACTCCTTCGCGGAAGGCCGCTGTGACATCCACGGCTAGTGACGTGCAACCACGCTCCTCTTGCTGCGCTCCTTCGACTCCGCTATCAGATGGGGGAGGAGAGGTAGGAGATCCCCTGGCGAACAAACTCCGGGCAACACCGACCAGTCGGTTAACGACGAACGACAAGGCAGAGATGCATCCAACAAGCGCGAACGCTGTCCAGCCACCAGCGTAGAAAAGGTCAACATTCCACTCTGTGTTTTCCCAATTTCTTACATTGGCTGGTGACCTGCGTGATCAAGGAAGTCACCTCAAGACAATAATCCTCGGCAAGCAAACAATTGTAGCATTGGAACTCTAAATGATCCGGTTTGTCCCGAAACAAAGCGTAGTAGATACAGCTCCTACAGCGCTGGAGCTGTTCTTTTACTTCTCCAGACAAAGTGGGCTCCATTGCGAAACTCATCTGGGACCAACTTCATT
Organism: Salvelinus alpinus; assembly: GCF_045679555.1. Lineage (NCBI taxonomy): Eukaryota > Metazoa > Chordata > Actinopteri > Salmoniformes > Salmonidae > Salvelinus > Salvelinus alpinus. The sequence goes on from NC_092109.1 coordinate 10,191,788, forward strand.
GGCTTGATGGCTGTCAGTTAAGCGGGATTCCGGGACAAGAAATAGTGGCCCTAGCCGTTAAAAGCTAACCGCGGCACGGAATCCATGCAAAAACATATCTGGTATTTATATTTAACAAAGATTGGTTATGTTTTAGTAAAAAATAACAAACCGAGTGTTTCCAGCATAGAGTGGTATGATAATAATATAATATATATTTATAATATATAATATATATAATGCACTCTGATGACGTGTGTGTTCCCAGACGTTCGCAGTCGATTGAATGCTGACAGACTTAGCAGAAAAGTACTCCTACATCCACGTAAAGTTCAGCTGGAAACTCCCTGGCCCTGTCCCTGGCTGTTATTCTGGTTGCCAAGTGTTTACTTCTCAGCTCCTCTGCTGTAAATCTGCGCATTTTCTTTCAGATACTTCTCTCCTCAGACAGCTGTCAATCATTCAGGCAGCTGTCTGCACCCTGCAGCTGTCACCCACACAGGGGAGGGGCTACGGTGGGGAGAGTGGGCTACACCTCTGGCTACGCATTTCGATGATTGAAATACATAAATGAATAGAGGAACAACTTAAATTCAACAAGTACATTTTATTTAACTTTGCTGTCAGCTGGCAGCTTATTTTTAGTTTCAGAATCATATGCATTCTATTTGAAATTCTGCAGATTTTGGTCGGAATTGGCTTCCGTGCGTGTCTACCCATACGCATTTATGCTACTCTAAAGGTAAACCACACAGGTGTCACAATACCAAACCGTAAAGGTTTTCAATATACATTACCAGTCAAAAGTTTGGAGACACCTACTCATTCCAGAGTTTTTCTTTATTTTTTACTATTTTCTACATTGTAGAACAAAAGTGAAGACATCACAAGTATGAAATAACACATATTGAGTCATGTAGTAACCAAAAAACTATATACATTTATATTTGAGATTCTTCAAAGTAGCCACCCTTTGCCTTGATGACAGCTTTGCACACTCTTGGCATTCTTTCAACCAACTTCATGAGGTAGTCACCTGAAAAGCATTTCATTTATAAGGTGTGCCTTGTTAAATGTTAAATTGTGGAATTTCTTTCCTTCTTAATGCGTTTGAGCCAATCAGTTGTGTTGTGACAATGTAGGTGTGGTATACAGAAGATAGCCCTATTTATGGCAAGAACAGATCAAATAAGCAAAGAGAAATGACAGTCCATCATTTCTTTAAGGCATGAAGGTGAGTCAATCTGGAAAATGTCAAGAAGTTACCTCTGCTGCAGAGGATAAGTTCATTAGAGTTACCAGCCTCAGATTGCAGCTCAAATAAATGCTTCACCGAGTTCAAGTAACAGACACATCTCAACATCAACTGTTCAGAGGAGACTGCGTGAATCAGGCTTTCATGGTCGAATTGCGGCAAAGAAACCACTACTAAAGGACACCAATAATAAGAAGAGACTTGCTTGGGCCAAGAAACACGAGCAATGGACATTAGACCAGTAGAAATCTGTCCTTTGGTCTGATGAGTCCAAATTTGAGATTTTTGGTTCCAACCGATATTTATTATAGTCCAAGGAGTAGGCAAAAGGCAGGTCGGGGACAGGCAAGAGTTCATAACCAGATCAGAGTCCAAAATGGTACAGGGCTGCAGGCAGGCTCGAGGTCAGGGGCAGACAGAATGGTCAGGCAGGTGGGCTCAGAGTCAGGACAGGCAAGGGTAGGAACCAGGAGGACAAGAAAAACAGGAGCTAAGAGAAAACCGCTGGTTGACTTGGCAAACAAGATGAACTGGCACAGACAGACAGAAAACACAGGTATAAATACACAGGGGATAATGGGGAAGATGAGTGACACCTGCAGGGTGGTGGAGGCAAGCACAAGGAAAGGTGAAATAGATCAGGGTGTGACAAGTTGATTCCCAATGTAACTCACCACCTGGATTCGTTCTTGTGTAGAACATTTTGAAATTGTTTTTTTTAATTATTTTTTTTTACATTGGATTAAAGTAGAGACTCAAAGCTACAAAAGGGTATATCATACACTGCGTTTGAGGAACAATGGGAAAGTAATTCTGCTATGAAAGTTGATCAACTAGTAAACTCACTTTTGAGAAAATCGCCTTTGAATGTTTTGGTATCTAGTGAAGAGCTCTTCTTTGTCTACACCAATTCAGCATCGTTCACACCCTCTTAAGCTTTAGCTCCACCCATCTCGTTTCGCTCTCGGAGCGCACACTTCACGCTCTGGTCGATGATTTGTTTATGCATAACATGAAAACAGCCTAACCAGCACTGCTGGAACAATTTCATTACGCTTTTTTGCAGACGTTTATTGACACTGGCCATATTCAACATGTGTTGTACACACGTCACATAATGTTAGCTAACGAGCCAGCCAGCTAACTACGAGCCAGCCAGTTAGCTACTTAAACAACAATGAACAGTGCCAACACTGCCACAGAGCTAACCAACCAGATTCAATGTTAGCTAGCTAACATTAGGCTCTAACTAGAAAAGCAAACAGCTCCGGGATATGACTAATAATGTTAGCTAGGGAGCCATACACCTAACGTTAGCTAGCTAGCTAACAATACACTTTAGCTTGAAATTAAACCCCTTTCTGTCAAAATTAGAAACATGTAATATCTGAAAATGTAGCTAGCTAATGCGAGACTATCTTACCTGTATACATCATCATGCATGATGGACGGGTATCCCTGTCAGGAATGCCATACCACGGTTGCCCTTAGTTTGAAGATGTAATCCGGAGACAGGTGTTTTCTCCATCTCTTTAGTTATCATACTAATTCCTCTGATTTTAAAACTTGATCCTCCAGAAAGTGGAGAGAAACACTTATGCAGCTCCACTACACAATACATTAAAAAAAGCCGCATTCAACAGAATTATCAACACAGACTGACGAGCTCAAATAAACAGAGCCTTCTATATGGCAGACCAATCCGAACTCATCTCTGTCCAGCCCACTTATTATCTCAACCAATCATGGCTAGTTGGAAGGTTGCTGGGTTTTTCTGTGGCTAACCAACAAGGCTGGCAATTTAACAATTTGATTCATATTTACAGATGGCATACAAGTTTGTTATTAAGGCACATGAAAGTTCACATGTTCGAGAAGGCATTTCTGCCCCCAAAAATTGTTTTACGTCCAAACGGCTCTCCTGTAAAGACATGACTTGCGACATACACCTAGTTTCCTGAATTGGGTCACGTGTTATTTCATAGTGTTGATGTCTTATTCTACAATGTAGAAAATAGTAAAAATAAAGAAAAACCCTTGAATGAGTAGGTGTGTCCAAACTACATATTTTCCATAGTAATAATACATTTTCTACACAAAAATTACTCTTACACACATCTACAGGTAACTGTTGAAGAGCTACCTCACAATTGCTCTGACTGTGGAAAGTAGTTCTCAGACAAAATACTATTTGAGCTAACATAGGCTAATGCGATTAGCATGAGGTTGTAAGTAACAAGAACATTTCCCAGGACATAGACATATCTGATATTGGCAGAAAGCTTAAGTTCTTGGTAATCTAACCGCACTGTCCAATTTACAGTAGCTATTACAGTGTAAGAATATCATGCTATTGTTTGAGGAGAGTGCACAGTTTTGAACATGGAAAGTTAAGGCACACCAGCGATCTTACACAGGAGAAAACCATACAGCTGCTCAGAGTGTGGGTAGAGTTTATCCCAGCGTGATGAGACACCAGATGGTTCACACAGGAGAGAGACCTCATGAGTGCCCCTGCTGTGGGAAACGCTGTTTCTAACGAAAAGCTCTGATAATACACATGAGTATTCACACTGGCGAGAAACATTTACTCAAATCAAATTGTATTAGTCACATGCGCCGAATACAACAGGTGTAGACCTTACAGTGAAATGCTTACTTATGAACCCCTGACCAACAATGCAGTTTAAAAAAAAGAATAATAATAATAAGAAATAATAGTAACAAGTAATTAAAGAGCAGCAGTAAAATAACAATAGCGAGACTATATAGAGGGTACCGGTACAGAGTCAATGTGTGGGGGCACCGGTTAGTCGAGGTAATTGAGGTAATATGTACATGCAGGTTGAGTTATTAAAGTGACTATGCATAAATGATAACAACAAAGACCAGCAGCGGTGTAAAAGGGGGGGGGGGGCAATGCAAATAGTCTGGGTAGACATTAGATTAGATGTTCAGGAGTCTTATGGCTTGGGGGTAGAAACTGTTGAGAAGTCTCTTGGACCTAGACTTGGTGCTCCGGTACTGCTTGTCGTGTGGCAGCAGAGAGAACAGTCTATGACTAGGGTGGCTGGAGTCTTTGACAATTTTTATGGCCATCCTCTGACACCGCTGGTATAGAGGTCCTGGATGGCAGGAAGCTTGGCCCCAGTGATGTACTGGGCCGTATGCACTACCCTCTGTACTGCCGTGTGGTCAGAGGCCGAGCAGTTGCCATGCCAGGCAGTGATGCAACCAGTAAGGATGCTCTCGATGGTGCAGCTGTATAACCTTTTGAGGATCTCAGGACCCATGCCAAATCTTTTCAGTCTCCTGAGGGGTAATAGGTCTTGTCGTGACCTATTCACGACTGTCTTGGTGTGCTTGGACCATGTCAGTTTGTTGGTGATGTGGACACCAAGGAACTTGAAGCTCTCAACCTGCTCTACTACAGCCCCGTTGATGAGAATGGGGGCGTGCTCGGTCCTCTTTTTCCTGTAGTCCACAATCGGTTCCTTTGTCTTGATCACGTTGAGGGAGAGGTTGTTGTCCTGGCACCACACGGCCAGGTCTCTGACCTCCTCCCTATACGCTGTCTCATCATTGTCGGGGATCTGCAAACTTAATGATGGTGTTGGAGTCGTGTCTGGCTGTGCAGTCATGAGTGAACAAGGAGAACAGGAGGGGACTGAGCATGCACCCCTGAGAGGCCCCTGTGTTGAGGATCAGCGTGGCAGATGTTTTGTTACCTACCCGTACCACCTGGGGGCGGCCCGTCAGGATGTTCATGATCCAGTTGTAGAGGGAGGTGTTTAGTCCCAGAGTCCTTAGCTTAGTGATGAGCTTTGAGGGCACTATGGTGTTGAACGCTGAGCTGTAGTCACTGAATAGAATTCTCACATAGGTGTTCCTTTTGTACAGGTGGGAAAGGGCAGTGTGGAGTGCAACAGAGATTGGATCATCTGTGGATCTGTTGGGGCGGTATGCAAATTTGGAGTGGGTCTAGGGTTTCTTGGATAATGGTGGTGATGTGAGCAATGACCAGCCTTTCAAAGCACTTCATGGCTACAGACGTGAGTGCTACGGGTCATTTAGGCAGGTTACCTTAGTGTTCTTGGGCACAGGGACTATGGGCGTGCCGCTAGCGGGACACCTCGACAACATCCTGTGAAATTGCAGAGCGCGAAATTCAAACTACACTATTGTAAATATTTAACTTTCATAAAATCACAAGTCTAATACATCAAAATAAAGCTTAACTTCTTGTTAATCCAGCCGCTGTCAGATTTCAAAAAGGCTTTACGGCGAAAGCAAATCATGCGATTATCTGAGGACAGCGCCCCGCATACAAAACCGTTGAAAACATATTTCAACCAGGCAAGTGCGACACGAAAGTCAGAAATAGCGATATAATAAAATCCTTACCTTTGATGATCTTCTTCTGTTGGCACTCCAAAAGGTCCCAGTTACATCACAAATGGTCCTTTTGTTCGATAACGTCCTTCTTTATATCCATAAAAACTCAGTTTAGCTGGCGCGCTTATGTCAATAATCCACCCAGTTTCCCTCGATCAAAATGCATACAAAATGAATCCCAAACGTTAATAATAAACTTTTCCAAATAAGTCAAACAATGTTTATAATCAAACCTTAGGTACCCTAATATGTAAATAAACGATACAATTTAAGACGGAGAATCATTATTGTCTTTACCGGAGAAAAATACCAAAGAATGCACTCCCTTCCACGCGCTTGGAAACACTACAGCCAAAATGGGAGCTACCTAGAAAAACTACAATTTCTGGCTCATTTTTCCAAAAACCAGCCTGAAACTCTTTCTAAAGACTGTTGACATCTAGTGGAAGCCCTAGGAACTGCAATCTGGGAGGACTTCACCTTATAATAAAAGTGATAGCCATTGAAAATAGTGGTAAGCTGAATTTATTTGGGGGGGACTGTTTGTCCTCGGGGTTTCGCCTGCAATATCAGTTCTGTTATACTCACAGACATTATTATAACAGGTTTAGAAACTTTTGAGTGTTTTCTATCCAAATCTACCAATTATATGCATATCCTAGCTTCTGCGCCTGAGTAACAGGCAGTTTACTTTGGGCACACTTTTCATCCGGACGTCAAAATACTGCCCAAACGTTTTGGTATTACAGACTCGGACAGGGAGAGGTTGAAAATGTCAGTGAAGACACTTGCCAGTTGGTCAGCGCATGCTTGGAGTACACATCCTGGTAATCCGTCTGGCCCTGCAGCCTTGTGAATAGAGTTAAAGGTCTTAATTACATCGGCTGCGGAGAGCGTGATCACACAGTCATCCGGAACAACTGGTGCTCTCATGCATGTTTCAGTGTTATTTGCCTCGAAGCGAGCATGGAAGTAGTTTAGTGCATCTGGTATGCTCGTGTCACTGGGCAGCTCTCAGCTGTGCTTCCTTTTGTAGTCTGTAATTGTTTGCAAGCCCTGCCACATCCGTCGAGGGTCAGAGCCGGTGTAGTACAATTCGATCTTAGTCCTGTATTGGCGCTTTGCCTGTTTGATGGTTCGTCGGAGGGAATAGCGGGATTTCTGATAAGCTTCCGGGTTAGAGTCCCGCTCCTTGAAAGCGGCAGCTCTGGCCTTTAGCTCAGTGCGGATATTGCCTGTAATCCATGGCTTCTGGTTGGGGTATGTACGTACTGTCACTGTGTGGACGACATCATCAATACACTTATTGATGAAGCCAATGACTGATGTGATGTACTCCTCCATGCCATCGCAGGAATCTGTGCTAGCAAAACAGTCCTGTAGTTTAGCATCTGCTTCATCTGACCACTTTTTTATTGATCGAGTCACTGGTGCTTCCTGCTTTAATTTAGCTTGTAAGCAGGAATCAGGAGGATAGAATTATGGTCCATTTGCCAAATGGAGGGCGAGGGAGAGCTTTGTATGCGTCTCTGTGTGTCGAGTAAAGGTGGTCCAGAGGTTTTTCCCCTCTGGTTGCAAATTTAACATGCTGATAGAAATTTGGTAAGACAGATATAAGTTTTCCTGCATTAAAGTCCCCGATGACTAGGAGCGCCACCTCTGGGTGAGTGTTTTCCTGTTTGCTTATGGCGGAATACAGCTCATTGGGTGCAGTCTTAGTGCCAGCTTCAGTCTGTGGTGATATGTAGACAGCTACGAAAAATACAGATGAAAACCCTATTGGTAGACAGTGTGGTCTACAGCTTATCATGAGATACTCTACCTCAGGCAAGCAAAACCTTGAGACCTCCTGAGATATCATGCACCAACTGTTACTTACAAAAAATACATAGTCCGCCACCCCTTGTGTTACCAGACGCCGCTGTTCTATCCTGCCTATACAGCGTATTAACAGCCAGCTCTATGTTGATAATGTCGTCGTTCAGCCACGATTCCCTGAAGTATAAGATATTGCAGTTTTGAATGTCCCATTGGTAGTTTAATCTTCCTCGTAGGTCATCGATTTTATTTTCCAAAGATAGCACATTTGCTAGCAGAATGGAAGGCAGTGGGGGTTTATTCGATTGCCTACGAATTCTCAGAAGGCAGCCCGACCTCCGGCCCCTTTTTCTCCGCCTTCTCTTCACGCAAATGACGGGGATCTGGGCCTGTTCCTGGGAAAGCAGTATGTTATTCACGTCGGGCTCGTTGGACTCGTTAAAGGGGAAAAAAGGATTCTGCCAGTTCATGGTGAGTAATCGCTGTTATGATGTCCAGAAGATCTTTTCGGTCATAAGAGACGGTAGCAGCAAAATTAGGTACAAAATAAGTAAAAAAACAAGTTACAAACAATGTAAAGAAACAAACAAAAAAACACAATCAGTTAGGGACACGTAAAACGTCAGCCTTCTTCTCCGGCTCCATCTCTGAGCGCGGGAAGTGGTTCTCCCAAGATAGCAACTGGAAACGACACCAGATAAGACACCTAACCTCTGACCTTCCGAAGAGGACACAAGGCACAGGCAGCTTCAGTAGAGGCACACACCCAACCCCAAATCCACCCTCTGCCCCTACCTTCCTAGCTAATACCCCCTAGCCACTATACCAGAGGGTGTCAAACTCAATTCCCGGAGGGAAGAATGTCTAATGGTTTTTATTGTTTGCTTTAAATTTGTGTCCAATTAACACCTAGACAACCAGGAGAGGGGGAGTTCCTAATCAATTACAAGGGAAGAGCGAAAACCCGCACAGTGTCATTTGAGATTTGCTGTACTGTGTTCAGAGAACAGTCCTGTAGGCCTACTGTAGTTCTCAACTCTGTTATACTCACACATGCTGCTCTCCAAATAAATATGACACATTTTTGGGCCAAAGTGTAATAATTGTTTGTGAACCGCTCTGTTATTAAGCTTGTGTTTTTACATTCAGTCACTTTGAGTGACATTCATCCATCAGTGCTTGTTTATGTCATTGTGAACCAGAAGGTGATAGCTGGCGTGTGCTGAATTGGCTGTGGTAGGGATTACACACAGTCCCTCTATGTTTGTGTAAGGCTTTGGTGTGTGTGTGTGTGTGTGTGTGTGTGTGTGTGTGTGTGTGTGTGTGTGTGTGTGTGTGTGTGTGTGTGTGTGTGTGTGTGTGTGTGTGTGTGTGTGAGTGAGTGTGTGTGTGTGTGTGTGTGTGTGTGTGTGTGTGTGTAGTGTAGTGTGTGGTAAAAGGTCAATGTAGAGAAACTTCAGTAATGCAACTGAAACTGTATTGTGAACTTTACTTGATAAAGATATTCAGATATTATGTAATACTATTATAATAAAAGTAGCCTAATGCACAATAATACTACTACACAGAAACACGAGGGAGATTGTGAATGGGGATTTCCTTTTTTATTATAAAACAACAATTGCCCAATACTTTAAAGAGGGCTAGGACAAAATACAGATACACACTCAGCCATGCAGTAAAATACAACAGCATTCAAACGCAAATAAGCTCCTTTGATCATCGTATGAGTGAACATTTGTCTGAGTAGCATTCACTGTGTTACAAAGAAGGAGTCCAGTGTGGGAACCTAAACATTTTAACTATTTACCAGTCTCTGCAAACATGTGCATTATGTGGTTATTTCAAACTTCCAAGCTGACACAGTAAAGCCAGTGGAGAACAATGGGCTATATTCACAGAGCGCACAGACCGTGACAGCCGACTCTGGCGAGACAATAGACTAGTGTCAAACGATAACAACATGAACATGACATTTTTTACAGAAAGCCTATATAATACCTGATGTAAAATAATCATATGCAAATACAAGACTTAAGTCTTAAAAATGGTACGCAATAGATAGACTACACAACAAGTGTTTCAATTTCTTGGTCAGTCTTGAGCTACGATCTCGGCGAGGGTTCCATTCCCTTGGCAAAAAAATTACATTTTTCCTTTTCTGGTCATCAGACCCATAAGCCCATGGCCAGACCCCTAAACAAAGTTGTAGCCTACAACAAAGTAAAACAGTTGGCATTTTGGTGAAGTCGCCATGCCAATCAAAGCAAAGGAAAAAAAGGATCCTGATATCATCTTGCCTACGCATAATGTCCCTTATCGAAGCCTTCGTTCTAGGGAAACACAATAAAGATAACACACGCAATGAGCATCAAACAGTAGGCTAAGAAGGCAACTTGTCCGTCCAGCTCCTGTGCCACGTTTTGATGTGCGTAAAACTCTCCTCTCCTCACCTACACATAATGTTTCTTGTCGAAGTCTCCATTGGCCGAGATGGTCTTGGTGGGGGCATATTTGTTGGGGTAGGCGCTCTTGGCCCCCTGGGGACAGGAGCAGCACAGCAGGGTTCCCCCCAGAAGGAGCAGGGCTGTGGCCGCCCAGCCAATGTAGATGGCCGCTCCTATCTCCCTCTTCTTGGACGAGGACACATCTGGGTTGTAGAAGTCTACTATGATGTTATTGGCCATCCAACAGAGGGGAACCAGCACCAATAGACCGCTGATGATGTAGACCACCCCACCTGCGTTCACCACTTTGGCTTTCACCGATTCGGTCTTGATGCAGTTGGTGCACTGTGCTCCAGCGATGGTCAACACCAGCCCCGCCACCCCCAGCACCGCCGATATCACCGTGAGGGCGCGCGCCGTCTGCAGGTCCTGGCTGAGCGCAAGCATGGAGTCGTGCATTTTGCACTGCATCTGACCCGTGCTCTGCACCACGCACGACATCCAGAGCCCGTCCCAGATGGTCTGCGCAATCACGATATTCATATCGATGAACGCCGTCACCTTCCACATGGGCAGCCCGCACGCGACCATGACCAGGAACGAGCCCAGTAGGCACAACCCCATCCCCAGGAACTCCAGACACGCAGAGAGCATGGTGAGCCTTTTTCTTCTTTAAAACAGAGAGAGGAGAGTGAATACAAATGTCATTTAATATCCACTCGAGTATCAGAAGAATCTCTTTCTCCTATTCGCTCTAGAAATGTCAGGCTTGTAATAGATGATCAAAGAGAGGCTAGGAGAAGAACCTAAGGTATATAGTCTCTCTGGCAGGTCTGAATCCACTCTGTGCCAGAAGGGGGTGCAGGGTTTGTCATTTATGGGACCGTTGTTCGCACGCTAATGTCCAGAGCGACAGTTACACACATATGTCAAAACAAAGCGGATAAACTTTGAGCCAACCAGCGACAAGCGCATCTCCGCATCAGCCAATGAGCAGGCAGAATTCGGATGCGGAGAGACAAAAGAGTTTAATGAGGAGAGAGAGAGAGAGAGTATGGCAGTAACAGAACAAGGAACACAACACATGTGCAGGTTAACTGTCTTCCTGGAATTGATTCTGAGGAAGAAAGAAAAAATAACAATGATGTGAGGTCAGAAGACCAGAAACTATTTATCAACTATTTATGATAATAGACATTATTTTGATTAGGAGAAAACAGATTTCATTTGTTGTTATACAGTATATGCAAACCATAGTGTGTGTGTATTTATACAACGGGTGGGTCTAATCCTGGATGTGGATAGGTTTAAACCGCGTTCCAGTCTTTGTCTATTTAGACAACAAGGCCTGAGGGGGTGTGGAATATGGCCAATATACCATGGCTAAGGGCTGTTCTGTTCTGTCTCATCAGCTCAGCCAGAGCCAGGCAATTCAAAAAATTTCTCTCCAATGTAAAAAATCATCTAGACATTATTTCCCCTTTCTTTTAGACAAACATTTGGCTTTCAACAAAGATTTGAATAAACCTTGCTGTCTGTCTGTTTGACATCTTCAACATTGTTGAATGATAGTGAAGACATCAAAACTGTGAAATAACACATGGAATCATGTAGTAACCAAAAGTTTTAAACAAATCAGAAAATATGTTATATTTTAGATTATTCAAAGTAGCCAAACTTTGCCTTGATGACAGCTTTGCACACGCTTGGCATTCTCTCAACCAGTTTCACCTGGGATGCTTTTCCAAACAGTGGTGAAGGAGTTCCCGCATATGCTGAGCACTTGTTGGCTGCTTTTCCTTCACTCTGCTGTCCAACTCATCCCAAACCATCTCAATTGGGTTGAGGTTGGGTGACTGTGGAGGCCAGGTCATCTGATGCAGCACTGTATCACTCTCCTTCTTGGTCAAATAAACTTACACAGCCTGGAGGTGTGTTGGGTCATTGTCCTGTTGAAAAACAAATGATGGTCCCACTGTCACGTTCTTTCAAAATCGAACCCAGAAGCAGACCAGGACAAGGAGCGTAGGAAGAAGGTGAGTATTTATTTACAAGTGAATGTGAATGGGTAGATATATCCAGGTGGCGTAGCGGGCAGCGGTGGTGAGTTGATGGGAGTAAATAGGTGAATCCAATGTGGTAGCGGAATCCTCCGACGACCAGGCGGGAATGGGGTAAATGATCCGGGTGAGTAACTGAAGACAAAACAAACAGAGGTAAGTTTAAGGCAAGCAATACGTAAAAAAACAACAAAACAAATTCTATCCAACTTGAGGCTGATCCTATGGCACAACATACTGTTCATGGCTAACGATCCGGCAGGGAATGGATGTCAGGTCCGGGCTTATGAAGAGGAGAGATGATGATCAGGACCAGGTGTGCAGATAGCTGATGGGATACAGGTGCGGGTAATCAGAACTCCCAACTGGCTACATTGCCCGGCAACCAGACAGGGTGCGTTCCAGGACGCCGGAAAAAACACTCCAGGACAGAACACAGGCAAAAAACCGACTCAGGAAACGGGATTCGTGACACCCACTAAGCGCAAACCAGATGGGATGGCGTATCGGTGCAGAATGCTGTGGTAACCATGCTGGTTAAGTGTACCTTCAATTATAAATAAATCACTGACAATGTCACCAGCAAAGCATCCCCACACCATCACACCTCTTCCATGCTTCACGGCGGGAACCATACATGCAGAGATCATCCGTTCACCTACTCTGCATCTCACAAAGACATGGCTTTTGGAACCAAAAATCTAAAATTTGGACTCATCAGACCAAAGGACATATTTTTCCCCGGTCTAATGTCCATTGCTCGTGTTTCTTGGCCCAAGCAAGTCTCTTCTTCTTATTGGTGTCCTTTAGTAGTTTATTTGCATCAATTTGACCATGAAGGTCTGATTCACGCAGTCTCCTCTGAACAGTTGATGATGAGATGTGTCTGTTACTTGAACTCTGAAGCATTTATTTGGCCTGCAATTTCTGAGGCTGGTAACTCTAATGAACTTATCCTCTGCAGCAGCGGTAACTCTGGGTATTCCTTTCCTGTGGCGGTCCTCATGAGAGCCAGTTTCATCATAGCGCTTGATGGTTTTTGAGACTGCACTTAAACTTTTAAAGTTCTTGAAATTTTCAGGTTTGACTGACCTTCATGTCTTCAAGTAATGATCGACTGTCGTTTCTCTTTGCTTATTTGAGCTGTTCTTGCCATAATATGGACTTGGTCTTTTACCAAATAGGGCTATATTCTGTATACCACCCCTACCTTGTCACAACACAACTGATTGGCTCAAACGCATTAAGAAGGAAAGAAATTCCACAAATTAACTTTTAACAATGCCCACCTGTTAATTGAAATGCATTCAAGGAGACTACATCATAAAGCAGGTTGAGAGCATGCCAAGAGTGTGCAAAGCTGTCAAGGCAAAGGGTGGCTACTTTGAACAATCTCAAATATAAAATATAATTTGTTTAACACCTTTTTGGTTACTACATGATTCCATATGTTATTTCATAATTTTGACATCTTCACTTTACATTTCTACAATGTAGAAAATAGTGAATATAAAGAAAATCCCTGGAATGAGTAGATGTGTCCAAACTTTTGACTGGTAATGTGTATATATATATTGTAAGGCAGCCTGATTGGGTGGGTCAGTGTTTAATCTGGCAGGACCTCTGCCCAGCCAGGCCCCTCGGCTTCACCTCTGAGAAAAACTAGTAAGAAAACTAGTATCACTTAAGTGTGTGTGTTTGTGTTACGGCTCTCATTGGTAGAATGACCGGACCAAGGTGCAGCGTGGTAGGCGTACATTTTCTTTATTAATGTTCCACCAAAAACAATACAACGAACGTAAAGCTTCGTATAAAAAGAAACATGCAACAAACAAAGACAAGATCCCACAAAACCCAAACGGAAACTAACAACTTATATCTGATTCCCAATCAGAGACAACGATAGACAGCTGCCTCCGATTGGGAATCAAACACACCAACATAGAAACAGAAAACCTAGAATGCCCAATCACACCCTGACCTAACCAAATAGAGAAATAAAAAGGCTCTCTAAGGTCAGGGCGTGACAGTTTGTGTGTGTGTTCCCCACAAGCCAATGTCGGACAAAGTCTGTTTCGCTTTCCTTTCCCTGTTTGTGTCCTGTCTGTTTTTCCCGAGACCTCTTGCCCACCACATGGCATTCTGGGAAATACATAAACAGGAAGTGTTGTCCGCTGTGTCATTCTCTGGCCTATCGCTGAACACAGCTGCTAGGAGAGAGAAGGATGGAAAGAGTGATGGAAGGGGGTGGATGGTTGATGGCGAAGGAATGACGGTAAGGATTAATGGAAAGACAATGGAGAGACAATGGAGAGAACACAAGAGTTTTGAATCTGAATTTTTGTGACAATGGAGAGACCACAAGAGTCTTGAATCCTGGGATATATCTGTATACAGTGCCTTTCGATAGTATTCACACCCCTTGACTTTTTCCACATTTTGTTGTGTTACAGCCTGCATTTTTGTGTCACTAGCCTACATAGAATACCCTATAATGTCAAAGTGTAATTATGATTTTTGACATTTTTACTAATTAATCAAATTTAAAAGCTAAAATACCTTGGTCAATAAGTATTCGACCTCTTTGTTATGGCAAGCCTAAATAAATTCAGGAGTAAAAATGTGATTAACAATTCACATGAGTCTTTGTGCAATAATAGTGTTTAACATAATTTTTGAATGACTACCTCATTTCTGTACCCCACACAAACAATCGTCTGTAAGGTCCCTCGGTCGTGCAGTGAATTTCAAACAAAAATTCTACCACAAAGACCATGGAGGATTTCAAATGCCTCACAAAGAAAGGTAGCTGTTGGTAGAAGTGAAAAAATAAAAAAAGCAGGCATTGAATATCCCTTTGAAGTGATTAATGACACTTTGTATGGTGTATCAATACACCCAATCAGTACAAAGATACATGTATTATTCCTAACTCAATTGCCGGAGAGGAAGGAAACCGCTCAGGGATTTCACCATATATAACGGCTACAGAGTTTCATGGCTGTGATAGGAGAAAACTTTGGATGGATCAACTACATTATAGTTCCTCCACAATGCTAACCTACATTTTTTTAAATGTATTTTATTTTACCTTTATTTAACCAGGTAGGCTAGTTGAGAACAAGTTCTCATTTACAACTGCGAGCTGGCCAAGATAAAGCAAAGCAGTGCGACACAGACAACAACACAGAGTTACACATGGAATAAACAAACATACAGTCAATAACACTATAGAGAAAAAGTCTATATATAGTGTGTGCAAATAAGGTAAGGCAGTAAATAGGCCATAGTGGCGAAGTAATTACAATTTAGCAATTAAACAATGGAGTGATATATGTGCAGAATATGAATGTGCAAGCAGAGATACTGGGGTACAAAGGAGAAGAAAAAAAAATAACAGTATGGGGATGAGCTAGTTGGATGGGCTATTTACAGATGGGCTATGTACAGGTGCAGTGATCTGTGAGCTGCTCTGACAGCTGGTGCTTAAAGCTAGTGAGGGAGATATGGGTCTCCAGCTTCAGTGATTTTTGCAATTCGTTCCAGTCATTGGCAGCAGAGAACTGGAAGGAAAGGCAGCCAGAGGAGGAATTGGCTTTGGGGGTGACAAGTGAAATATACCTGCTGGAGCGCGTGCTACGGGTGGGTGCTGCTATGGTGACCAGTGAGCTGAGATAAGGCGGGGCTTTACCTTGACAGATGACAGAGGGAAAAGAAGGAAGCCTGTCCAGAATAAAAAATATTCCAAAACATGCATCCTGTTTGCAATAAAGCATTAAAGTAAAACTGCAAAAAATGTGTCAAAGAAATGAATTTTATGTTCTGAATACAAAGCGTATGTTTGGGACAAATCCAACATACATTAACACATCACTGAGTAACACTCTTCATATTTTCAAGCATGGTGGTGGCTGCATCATGTTATGGCTATGCTTGTCATCGGCGAGGCCTAGGGAGTTTTCTTGTATAAAAATAAATGGAATGAAGCTAAGCACAGGCAAAATTCTAAAGGAAAACCTGGTTCAGTCTGCTTTCCAACAAACACTGGGAGACAAATTCACATTTCAGCAGGACATTAACTTTAAACACAAGGCCAAATATACACTGGAGTTGTTTACCAAGATGACATTGAATGTTGCTGAGCGGCTTAGTTACAGTTTTGACTTAAATTGGTTTGAAAATCTATGGCAAGACTTGAAAATGGCTGTCTAGCAATGATCAACAACCAACTTGACATAGCTAGAATATTTGTTTTAAGAATAATGTACAAGTATTGTACAATCCAGGTGTACAAAGCTCTTAGAGACTTACCCAGAACGACTTACAGCTGTAATCGCTGCCAAAAGAGATTCTAACATTTATTGATTCAGGGCTGTGAATATTTATGTAAATTGTATTTTTCTGCATTTCATTTTCAATGCATTTGCAAACGTTTCTAAAAACCTGTTTTCACTTTGTCATTATGGGGTATTCTGTATAGATGGGTGAGAAAGATTCCATTTTGAATTCATGCTGTAACATAACAACATTTGGAATATCGTAAGTCAAGGGGTATGAATACTTTCTGAAGGCGCTGTATCTGGTTTGCATGGAGGCGATCTAGCTGTTGACTTCGTGGAGAACAACAAGCTCTCACCGTCTCACTGCAGAATTAGACGTCTATCCACCTTCTCCAAACGTCAAATTTCAAAGTGTTTTTGTTGCTCTCTGTAACATTCATCCTGCTGCTCTGTATCGTTCCATTTCTCCAAATGTCAAATTTCGAAGTTAAGGGTTAAGTTTAGGCACTCACTCCGAATGGTTAAGGTAGGGGTTAACGTTTAGGATAGGGTTAAAACATGTATTTAAAAAACAGTGTCTACAACTGGGATTGAACACACAACCTTCTGATCCACAGTCATGGGATCCACACCACCTAGTAAAACCGAAGGCTACTTGATGGTAATAGCGCTCACTGCTGCCCCTAGTGGCCAGTTTGAAGGCATTTCCCAACATCCTCAGGACATGGATAGATGTCCAATTTAGACGGCACTCTTGAACGATCTCCCTGAAATGCTATCTGGTGCACTAATGCAGTGGTGGAAAAAGTACCCAATTGTCATACTTGAGTAAAAGTAAAGATACCTTAATAGAAAATGACTCAAGTAAAAGTGAAAGTCACCCAGTAAAATATTACTTGAGTAAAAGTCTAAATGTATTTGGTTTTAAATATACTTAAGTATCAAAAGTATATGGAATTGATAAAATGCATAAAGTATCAAAAGTAAAAGTATAAACCATTTAAAATTCCTTATATTCAGCAAGCCAGATGGCACAATTTTTTATTTTATTTTTATTGACGGATTACCAGGGCACACTCCAACACTCAGACATCATTTACAAACAAAGCATTTGTGTTTAGTGAGTCCGCTAGATCAGAGGCAGTAGGGATGACCAGGGATGTTATTTTCGTAAGTGAATTGGACCATTTTCATGTCTAAATGTAACGAGTACTTTTGGGTGTCAGGGGACATGTATAGTGTAAAAAGTATATTATTTTCTTGAGGAATGAAGTGAAGTAAAAGTAAAAGTTGGCAAAAATATAAATAGTAAATAAAGTACAGATACCCCAAAATACTACTTAAGTAGTACTTTAAAGTATTTTCACTTAAGTACTTTACACCACTGCACTAATGGAGGTTGTCACTCACATCAGTCAGACAGGCCAGACAGACAGAGGTAGCCGGAGGGCTCTGTTGGTTCTCACTATTGTGTTCCTACAGGGTTGACAAACGTTCTCTCAATGTTCTTTTATTATTGTCTGGTCTCACTAAACTTACAGTAAGTGACTGGTTAGTCTAAGTAACAATCACACTGACTCACTATGTTTGTGTGTGTCCTTACACATTGTGAGAAGATGCAAACTCATCAGTGTGTGTGTGTGTGTGTGTGTGTGTGTGTGTGTGTGTGTGTGTGTGTGTGTGTGTGTGTGTGTGTGTGTGTGTGTGTGTGTGTGTGTGTGTGTGTGTGTGATGAGTAATGTGGGCCCACAGTGTTTACTGCTGAGAGAAGTGATGCATGTTGATAACGATGTGGACCACGCCTAATTACTAAATTAACATGTGGCAAAACTAAATACCCTTAACCACACCAATGCCTCCACAGTGGCACCGTGACCGAAAAACACACAGACAGACAGACAGACAGACAGACAGACAGACAGACAGACAGACAGACAGACAGACAGACAGACACACACACAGAGAGAGAGAGAGAGAGAGAGAGAGAGAGAGAGAGAGAGAGAGAGAGAGGAGGGAAGCCTGGGACTCCCAGATAACAACTTTGTCCTAAACAGGAGAAAGAATCACAAAACAAGACATGAAGTTTGTGTTTTGTCGTGGATGTTTCGTAGGTTGAGGGTACTTAATGCCTTCGTGAGAATTTATTGAAATAATAATATATTTGCTTATAACCAACTTCCCCTTCCTTATATAACCCCCTCAGTCTGATTTTCATAATAAAGTTTACAAGATGAAGGGTGAATGGGTTTTGAATGGGTTTTATATGAAATGTATTAGAGCAAAGTTCACAGATGCACTAGATGTTTGTTCGTTAGGGATTGTCGACATGCTGACAAACAACATTCCATTCATATGACAATCAGCTCTTATCCGTATCAAAATATCATTAGTGAAGTATGCACGCACGCACATTCTCAGTTCTCTCTCACACACACACACACACACACACACACACACACACTCAGTGTATGACGTCAGGCACTGGGTGAGTGGGTCACGGATGTCCACTAGCTATCTATACAATGGTCCCTGGCCCAGACGTGAAATCACTGCTTGGTGTTTGTGTGTGTGTGTGTGTTGTATTAGCATCCTGGCCAGATGTTTCCTCTGCTCGGCTATGGTGTGTGTGTGTTGCATGCCGATATGTGTGTATGTGTATTGCTTGAGCACCAGGTGTCTCTGACTTAGCTTTCTGGGCCTCATAATCTACGTCAGAGCCTGGGATGAAGGTAGTTGGCTGTGCACAGACAAACACACCTCAAGTCTGGGAGGCCTGGTGAGAAGCTGATGGACAAGAGGACAGGGGGGCAGGTTGTGGGGCAAAGGCAGTAGGACAAAGGAGAACGAGTGGGTGATATGCCCATCCCAAATGTATCCACCGGGGCTAAAATAGACTGAAACACACACTGTTATATTCCTCTCACTTGTTGAAGACTCTTGGAGCCATTTCAAGCAGTAATGTGGAAAGTGAGGAGGAATGTTGATCACTGGTACCAGAGAACCATCAGCTCAGGGGAAACGGTAGGACAGAGACAGGACATCTTAACTGCTACAACAAGTTGTATATGTGGGTGGAGGAATAAAGCATAAGATCAACCAAGGGGGTCAGAGTGACAGCTTCTCCAGGAAGGGAAGGGGAGTGTGTTACGTAGCAGGGGCCAGCTGAGAGAGGAGGATGGAGTAGCAGTTAAGATGTCCTGTCTCTGAATACCACCTCACAGAACACACACACTGAAATATCACCTGGTGTGGCATGTGTGTCTGAGTTTGGCACCTTACATTTTTATTTTATTTAACTAGGCAAGTCAGTTAAGAACAAATTCCTTTTTACAATGACAAACTACCGGGGAACAGTGGGTTAAATGCCTTGTTCAGGGGCAGAATGACAGATTTTTACCTTGTCAGCTCGGAGATTCGATCCAGAAACCTTTTGGTTACTGGCCCAACGCTCTAACCACTAGGCTACCTGCCACCCCCGCTGAAACATCTCTTGGCGTGTATGTGTTTTGCGTCCAGAATTTGGTACGTGTGCCCGTTGGGTCTGACACTTGGTGCGTGTATGTGTATTTGCATGTCTGAATTAGTGGTCACTTTGTTCTCTGTGGTTCTATTTCAGCATAGCAGAGCATCCAGTTGTATTACCACAGATAACCTTGGACCAGTGCTTCCCAAACAGTGGGTTGAGTCCCAATGGTGGGCCACATCGTAGCCAGTCCCTCTCAAGTCACTGCTAAAGATTGGGTTGCGGCTAGCATGGTTTTGGGTGAGTAACAAGAACATCCCAAGGACTTTGGGCAGCCCCACAATGTCACAATGTTTCACAAACTTGCACTGCCTTTTACCACGAACTGTATGTCATATAAAATACCCCTCTCTTTCCTCATTCAGTTCATAGTTCCCGATATCTCTCAGGGGGACATCCTCAGGACGATTTCTATTCTAGTTATGGGACGTTATGCCAATTGTTCCAAGAACAATAACGGGACGTTTTTTTGATCATTCTCATGACATTCGGTTTACTTGAATGTTATTCAATAAAGGACTAATGATGCTAACAATCCTAATGCTGCTAACTACGCTAATGATGCTAACAATCCTAATGCTGCTAACTACGCTAATGATGCTAACAATCCTAATGATGCTAACTACGCTAATGACGCTAACAATCCTAATGCTGCTAACTACGCCAATGATGCTTGAGATGCTAGCAGTAATCAGACTAATGCTGTGTGTTTCCTGTCAGGGTAATCACCGCGGTGACAGACATGTCACTGTTTACATCTACAGTGTATTGTCTGTTTACCATCACGTTTAAACACTCTGATGACCATGATGCTATCTCATGGAAAAGTTTAGTCGGTCATCTTGATAGTGTGTGTTAGCCCAAGTGGTTCTCTAAGACCTAAGTGGCCAGAAGGCCTCTAGGGGGTTGCTATGATTGTCTTAATAGCAGCAGGCCTGTCTCGAGGGGTACGACTAAGGCCGGGATTCCATCCAAGGTGCATTGTAGAGCGCTGTTGACAATGCGCCTTTTTGAAGGCAACGTTCCCACATTCGAGGAGACCGCATTCACGGTTAACGCTGCAGATGTCGGCTCAATCTGAAATGATCTTTACATGTGAAGTGCTCTGCAATGAATTTCAGCCTAACATTATTGCCAGTCAGAAAAAAGGCATGAGGTAAACCCACACTGTTGCGCTACATCAGGATGCGTTAATCCAGCTCATAGCTTTGTTTACCACCCGGCCTAATGGTCTTCTTTGGGTGTATTCATCTCTGAGTTACAGTCATTACACAAACTGAAAAATCTGTGAGTCACTATAGATAGTCTACCTCCTGCTGCGTTCCACCATGATTTGAACAACCCCTCCCAGGTCTCCACTAGCTGTTTCTCCTCCTGGCCTGTTATGATTTTCTGGAGCCATTTTCCTCCCCTTCCTATCATCCGATCAGCACATTTCCTCTTCAGAACGGCACTGTTTCCAGGCCCCATTAAGAGCAATCAGAGAGATAACACAGTCACCAGCCCCAGCTGCATTTCTCTCTCTCTCTCTCGCTCCCTTTCTCTCTACCTCTCTCTCCCTTCCCCCCTCCCTCTATCCTCTCTCCGGTACCCCCCCCCCCCCCCTCCTCTGAACACTCATATCAGATTAGTCATTTTGAGAAGACTTTGTGAAGATTAAGATAGAGTTACGAATGAGTGTCCCGCCCACTCCCCCTGTCCCACCCTCACCCTCCTATCTACTCTGTCTTGTTTACTCATACCAGACCGATAATAAGATCAATCTTTCAAAAACAAACAACTAACAGTTATGGTAAAAAAAAATCCTTAACCAGTGGGAGCAGAGTAAATCTCGTCCTCTGGATTTGGAGAAAAAAACCGAATGCACTGAGAGGAACATTCTTAAGTGTCTGATTTAACCACCAGCACACCATCACTCATGCTCCCTTTCCTATACATCAGTCTGCACAAAACAAATTATAATAGTACTGTTTTCCTCCTTGCTCTCTCTAACCCTTTTACCCTCGTCTTCCGCAATTGATCATCAGCTGGGGAGAAATAGCTTTTTGAGAACAATAAACGCTTCCTGCAGCGAGTTCGGCTGCTCTGCAGCGGGGGCGAATGGGAAAATACATACGGTATTTAATGGGCTACTGTATGCGTGTGTGGGCTAGAAAACTGGCTTTCCTGAGGTAACCCATTTCCCAGCTGAAGTCATTGTGTGACCCTGGGTTATAGCTCAGTCTGTACGGAGGAAACACGAAGAGAATGTTCACTCACACTTACTGTACATAAGTGTATACACTACACACACGTGAGTATAACGCACACATGCATGTGAGTAGGCTACGTGTTGTGTAACAGAGGAGGTTCCGTCTCTGTCCCGACCAATGCTGGAACCAGGGACCTTCTGTACAATAACACTTTACGTGACCAATTGAACACCAAAAATAGCATACGCATCACAACATATCAGGTTCCATGCTTGTTAGGGAAGTAGGGAGGCAAGTAGTGGTTAAGAGCGTTGGGCCAGTAACTGGAAGGTTGCTGGTTCAAAATCCCAGACCTGACTAGGTGAACAAAAATGTACGACGTGCCCTTGAGCAAAGCTCTTCACCCTAATTGATCCTATAAGTCACTCTATTAGTGATAAGAGCACCTGCTAAATGACTCAAAGGTAAATGTGATGTCATTGGGGAAAGTGACGACAATCTTACACTGTTAGAAAAAAGGGCTCGAAAATGGTTCTTCGGCTGTCCCCATAGGATAACACTTTTTGGTTCCAGGTACAACCCTTTTTGGTCTACACAGAGGGTTCTACATGGAACCCATAAGGGTTAAACCTAAAACCAAAAAGGGTTCTTCAAAGGGTTCTCCTACGGGGATAGCCGAATAACCCTTTTAGGTTCTGGATAGCACCTTTTTTTCTAAGAGTATACTTCAGCTAAAATAAAACAGAGGAAGATTATAGTAGGTAGTAGAGTATCCTCACATTAAATTGAACAAACACAAATAACCCTTTTGTTACTGGCAGACCACCACACTTCCTCTATGGCAGTGATGTCATTTCCTGTACCTGCTCATTATCAGCCTACTAATGGAATAAAGAACATATAATGTGGAATGTGAGGTCTGGTAGGAGGAATATGAAAGGTAGGGGAAAGGAGACCACATTTGCTTTGACCTACATGTCATATCCCAACACAAACAGTAAGTAGCGGACAGTGGGGTAAGTTGAGCCATGTTTTACTTTCAGCATCCCTCCGTCAAGGGAAATATAGTATTCTTTCTAACAAAGATATCGAAATAGATTTCAGGATGTTTTGTATCTCTGGAAATAATGAGAATTCATGTCAACATTACAGTTTTGAAAACCTAGCTTGTCCCAAAAAAGTGGTCTCTTGTCACAACTTACCCCGGGTATGGGGTAAACTGTGCTGCTGGTCAGAGTTAATCTTAAAGATCGGCCCCTTGTTTCCAATGTTCGCCTAAAATGACATACCCAAATCTAACTGCCTGTAGCTTAGGACCTGAAGCAAGGATATGCATATTCTTGATACCATTTGAAAGGAAACACTTTGAAGTTTGTGGAAATGTGAAAGGAATGTAGGAGAATATAACACATTAGATCTGGTAAAAGATAATGCAAAGAGAAAAACATGTTTTTCTTTGTATTTTTTTTGTACCATCATCTTTGAAATGCAAGACAAAGGCCATAATGTATTATTCCAGCCCAGGGGAAATGCAGATTTAGGCCACTAGATGGCAGCAGTGTATGTGCAGCTTTTTAGACTATTCAAAATGTTGTATCAAGACTGCCCAAATGTGCCTAATTGGTTTATTAATAACTTTTCAAGTTCATAACTGTGCACGCTCCTCAAACAATAGCATGGTATTCTTTCACTGTAATAGCTACTGTAAATTGGACAGTGCAGTTAGGAATTTGGACAGTGCAAGAATTTAAGCTTTCTGCCAATATCAGATATGTCTATGTCCTGGGAAATGTTCTTGTTACTTACGACCTCATGCTAATCGCATTAGCCTACGTTAGCTCAACCGTCCCATGGGGGACCCACCGATCCTGTAGAGGTCAGTCTCCTACAGATTTCTGTACCAAATGAAATATTACCACAACCTTTTTGATTTCTGTACCGAATGAAATATTACCACAACCTTTTTGAAACCATGTCTATCTTTATTTCCCAACATCTTGATACAATAGTAGCTAAGATGGGGAGAAGTATGTCCATACAGTATAAAGCACTGCTCTGCCTTCTTAACAACACAACAACTCAACAAGGCAGATCCTACAGGCCCTAGATTTTTGTCGCATCTTGACTGCTGTTCAGTCGTGTAGTCAGGTGCCACAAAAAAATGACTTTTGCAATTGGAATTGGCTCAGAACAGGGCGCACGCCTGGCCCTTGGATGTATACAGAGAGCTAATATTAATAATATGCACGTCAATCTCTCCTGGCTGGATTGACTTCATCACTGCGTGTATTTATGAGAGGTATTGACATGTTGAATGCACCGAGCTATCTGTCTAAGCTACTGGCACACAGCTCGGACACCCAAGACATGCCACAAGAGGTCTCTTCACGGTCCCAAAGTTCAGAACGGACTATGGGAGGCGCACAGTACTACATAGAGCCATGACTACGTGGAACTATATTCAACATCAAGTTACTGATGCAATCAGTAAAATTAGATTTAAAAACCCCCCAGATCAAAACACCTTATGGAACAGCGGGGACTGTGAAGCAACACAAACAGGCACAGAGACATGAATTCACACACACACACACACACACACACACACACACACACACACACACACACACACACACACACACACACACACACACACACACACACACACACACACACACACACACACACACACAATAACATATGCACTATACACACATATACACATGGATTTAGTACTGTTGATATGTGGTAGTGGTGGAGTAGGGGCCTGAGGGCACACAGTGTGTTGGGAAATCTGTGAATGTATTGTAATGTTTTTAAAATTGTATAAACTTCCTTAATTTTGCTGAACCTCATGAACAGAAATCTGTGAATGTATTGTAATGCTTTAAAAATGTTATAAACTGCCTTAATTTTGCTGGACCCCAGGAAGAGTAGCTGCTGTCTTGGCAGCAGCTAATGGGGATCCATAATAAATACAAATACAATACCTGACGACCGGGGTCAGCCTGCAGGCGCCCGGCCTACCACAAGGAGTTGCTAGAGAGCAATATACCAAGTAAAGCCCCCCCGGCCAAACCCTCCCCTAACCCGGATGACGCTGGGCCAATTGTGCGCCGCCCTATGTGACACCCAATCACGTCCGGTTGTGATACAGCCCGGAATCGAACCCAGGTCTGTAGTGACACCCCTAGCACTGTGATGCAGTGCCTTAGACCGCTGCGCCACTCAGGAGGCCCAGTGTTGTATTTTGTAACAAAGTACACTCTCTCTGGTGCATCACAAGACTTCCGGCCCTTATACCTGCATCTTTCAGGACCTGAGCACTGTGACCCCGATTCAAGAAGTGATTCTCCAATTCAGCAGATTTGACAATGTAGTCTGTTTCCTGATCACAAATTCTGCGGATTCTTTGGAATTGGCCACATGGAATGTTCTCTTTTAGCCTTTTTGGGGTGGAAGCTGTCTGCCCTCAGAATGGTATTCCCATCTGCAGGCTTCCTAAAGATTGATGTGTGCCAATTACTTTTGTCATTTTACTGATGTCAAGGTCCAAAAAATGTATGTTATCCTTGCTGTACTCCATAGTTAGTTTGATGTTAGGATTGATGCTGTTAAGGTATTGGTGGAAGGAAATAAGTTCATCTTCTGAGCCGGACCAAAACAGGAAAACATCATCAATATAATGTTTTTAGAAGGATCCAACATTAAGTCATTTTCCCATTTACTTTCCCAAGTACAAACCAGCATATGAAGGGCTATAGCAAGCTCCCATGGCACATTCTTTGACTTGTTTAAAAATGCGGTCCTGAATGACAAATACAGTGGCAAGAAAAAGTATGTGAACCCTTTGGAATTACCTGGATTTCTGCATAAATTGGTCATAAAATTTGATCTGATCTTCATCTAAGTCACAACAATAGACAAACACAGTCTGCTAAAACTAATAACACACAAACAATTATACATTTTCATGTCTTCATTGAACACACCGTGTAAACATTCATAGTGCAGGGTGGGATAAGTATGTGAATCTTTGGATTTAATAACTGGTTGACCCTCCTTTGGCAGCAATAACCTCAACCAAACGTTTTCTTTAGTTGCGTATCAGACCTGCACAACGGTCAGGAGGAATTTTGGACCATTCCTCTTTACAAAACTGTTTTAGTTCAGCAATATTCTTGGAATGTCTGGTGTGAACCGCTCTCGAGGTCATGCCACAGCATCTCAATCGGGTTGAGGTCAGGACTCCAGAAGGCGTATTTTCTTCTGTTGAAGCCATTCTGTTGTTGATTTACTTCTGTGTTTTGGGTTGTTGTCCTGTTGCATCACCCATCTTCTGTTGAGCTTCAATTGGTGGACAGATAGCCTTCTACATTCTCCTGCAAAATGTCTTGATAAACATGGGAATTTATTTTTCTGTCAATGATAGCAAGCTGTCCAGGCCCTGAGGCAGCAAAGCAGCACCAAACCATGATGCTCCATCCACTATATTTTACAGTTGGGATGAGGTTTTGATTGATGTCTCGCAAGGCTTCCGGGCCAGACGGCATCCCTAGCTACGTCCTCAGAGCATGCGCAGAACAGCTGGCTGGTGTGTTTACGGACATATTCAATCAATCCCTATCCCAGTCTGCTGGTCCCACATGCTTCAAGAGGGCCACCGTTGTTCCTGTTCCCAAGAAAGCTAAGGTAATTGTGCTAAACGACTATCGCTCCATAGCACTCACTTCCGTCATCATGAAGTGCTTTGAGAGACTAGTCAAGGACCATATCACCTCCACCCTACCTGACACCCTAGACCCACTCCAATTTGCTTACCGCCCCAATAGGTCCACAGACGACACAATCGCAATCACACCTAACCCATCTGGACAAGAGGAATACCTATGTAAGAATACTGTTCATCGACTACAGCTCAGCATTTAACACCATAGTACCCTCCAAACTCGTCATTAAGCTCGAGACCCTGGGTCTCGACCCCGCCCTGTGCAACTGGGTCCTGGACTTTCTGACGGGCCGCCCCCAGGTGGTGAGGGTAGGAAACAACATCTCCACTTTGCTGATCCTCAACACTGGGGCCCCACAAGGGTGTTTTCTCAGCCCTCTCCTGTACTCCCTGTTCACCCATGACTGCGTGGCCATGCACGCCTCCAACTCAATCATCAAGTTTGCAGACGACACTACAGTGGTAGGCTTGATTACCAACAACGACGAGACGGCCTACAGGGAGGAGGTGAGGGCCCTCGGAGTGTGGTGTCAGGAAAATAATCTCTCACCCAATGTCAACAAAACAAAGGAGATGATCGTGGACTTCAGGAAACAGCAGAGGGAGCAGCCCCCTATCCACATCGACGGGACAGTAGTGGAGAAGGTGGAAAGTTTTAAGTTCCTCGGCGTACACATCACTGACAAACTGAAATGGTCCACCCACACAGACAGCGTGGTGAAGAAGGCACAACAGTGCCTCTCCAACCTCAGGAGGCTGAAGAAATTTGGCTTGTCACCAAAACCACACACAAACTTTTACAGATGCACAATCGAGAGCATCCTGTCGGGCTGTATCACCGCCTGGTACCGCAACTGCTCCGCCCACAACCGTAAGGCTCTTCAGAGGGTAGTGAGGTCTGCACAATGCATCACTACACAAACTACCTTCCCTCCAGGACACCTACACCACCTGATGTCACAGGAATGCCAAAAAGATCATCAAGGACAACAACCACCTGAGCCACTGCCTGTTCACCCCACTATCATCCAGAAGGCGAGGTCAGTACAGGTGCATCAAAGCTGGGATCGAGAGACTGAAAAACAGCTTCTATCTTAAGGCCATCAGACTGTTACAGGCATCACTAACATTGAGTGGCTGCTGCCAACATACTCACTCAAATATCTAGCCACTTTAACAATTAATAATTGGATGTAATAAATGTATCACTAGTCACTTTAAACAATGCCACTTTATATAATGTTTACATGCCCTACATTACTCATCTCATATGTATATACTGTGCTCTATACCATCTACTGCATCTTGCCTATGCCGTTCGGCCATCGCTCATCCATATATTTATATGTACATATTCTTATTCATTTCTTTACACTTGTGTGTATAAGGTAGTTATGAAATTGTTCGATTCCTTGTTAGATATTACTGCACGGTCGGAACTAGAAGCACAAGCATTTCGCTACACTCGCGTTAACATCTGCTAACCATGTGTATGTGACCAATAAAATTTGATTTAAAGAAGAGAAAATTAAAAGAAACACTGAAAGAATTGGGGAATCATCCAAAATGATACGCCACTACACAAAGTCTTCCCAGAGCCACCAGTCATAAGCTTATTAGAGATGTCCGACACTAAATGACAAATTAGTCCTGGTGACGCTAAAAACAACTTGGCTAGACCACAAACCCAGGGGCTCGTTTAAATGCAACCACTGAAGAAATATTGCACATATAAAGTGTTTTGCTGACACAGCTTCTAAAAGCATTTCATTAACTGCAAAACCACTCATGTCATCTACAGATTGGAATGTCCACCGTGTAAGACGTTCTAGATTGGACGGACAAAGAGACGCCTTCGTGACTGCTTAGCGGAACACAAGTACGCCATACAGACAGGAAATGAAGACTACCCTATGGCAAGGCACTACAAGTCCTTACACCATGGCGACCCTGCCTCTCTTCAAGCTATGGGTATTGATCATGTTCCGGCGTCAATTAGAAAAGGGGACCGTCTTAAACAGTTAAACCAAAGGGAAAGTTTTGGGATTTACAAACTACAGAACACTAAGTACCCTGGTTGAAATTAAGATATGTATTTCTCACTGTGATAGGTCCCTTTGCTGTCATCTAGTGGACATATTGCTCTATTGCCCTCAGCTATGTTTAGACTGTTGTGGTACATTTTTTCTGTGCTCTAGTGTACTATAAAATAGACGGCTCTCCTATTCTTAACACTTTGCTCAGTCATATTCTAGATTAGAACTACCTTTCAAGGGGTTCTGATGCTTCTAGTCTAGATTAGCATTTTTGATAACATATCTAATGTATTTCACTTTTCAATGTGTATAGTATTGCTTACTTGGTGTTGTCTAATGAATTCTGAAAAGCTGTTCAAAAGAGGACATTGTATTATCATACATTTGTACTTCCTGACGAAGGCCATGCAGCCGAAACACTACACACCTGATTCAAATGATCAAAGCTTGGTGATTAGTTGATCATTTTAATCAGCTGTGTAGTGATAGGGCAAAAACAAAAACGTGTACCCCTTGGGGTCCCGAGGACCGAGTTTGGGAAACCCTGGGTATAGGGTTACAATTAGAGTTACATTTAGGGTTAGGGGTTAGCTTTAGGGTTATGAGTTAGGGTTAGGTTTAGTATTAGGGTTTTGGGGTTCAGGTTAAGAGTTAGGGTTAGGTTTAGTATTAGGGTTTTGGGGTTCAGGTTAAGAGTTAGGGTTAGGTTTAGGGAAAATAGGATTTTGAATGGGAATCAATTATTTGGTCCCCACAAGGATAGTAAAACAAACATGTGTGTGTGTGTAAGAGAGAGAGAGAGCCTGTGTGTCGGACTGTTAGAGAGAGCAAGAGAGTGAGAGAGACTGAGTTCTATGTAGCTTATCGGTACAGTTCTAAGGCACAGTCCCTTTGATGTTGAAAACATTTATATCCGTTCCCAGGGGAGAGTAGGGGCATTTCAGAGAGGCCAACTCTGAGTACCTGTCAAAACACTTCCTTTCTGTGTCACAACTAGAACACAATAATGGCCTAACCTACATTCACTAGGTCTCAAAGAGCTTTTCATTGTAAGCACCATTGTATAGCCCCAAACAAAGTGTGTTAAATGCTCTCTCTCTCTCTCTCTCTCTCTCTCTCTCTCTCTCTCTCTCTCTCTCTCTCTCTCTCTCTCTCTCTCTCTCTCTCTC
The DNA here is from genome assembly GCF_045679555.1 of Salvelinus alpinus. Classification (NCBI taxonomy): domain Eukaryota; kingdom Metazoa; phylum Chordata; class Actinopteri; order Salmoniformes; family Salmonidae; genus Salvelinus; species Salvelinus alpinus. The sequence goes on from NC_092109.1 coordinate 10,221,671, forward strand.
TCTCTCTCTCTCTCTCTCTCTCTCTCTCTCTCTCTCTCTCTCTCTCTCTCTCTCTCTCTCTCTCTCTCTCTCTCTCTCTCATATAGTAAAGATACAGTCCCATCCACTGTAGCCGACCTGTCAAATAGTATCCAGAGCCATTCATTGTCTGGTTTAGGAGTGGTGTTAGACTGCCAGTCTTCGGCCGAAACCATTAACTACACCTTGACACAGTTCTGAGAGATTGAATTCACTGAGGTCTCAAGATGAAAGACACAAGGCTACTGTTTGTTTTGTACTCGACAGTAATGTCAAATAAATGTAGAGATTGTTTGTTGTATAGTGCTCTTCTTGTGTTTATTGTTACAATTAGGTTTCATAGGCCTACAATTGTTATTTTTTCGTTAGACAATAGGCCTAAGTGTCTTGAAAGGCGGGCTCGCGGCCGAGTCCAGGTGTTTCAGACTAATTCTGAAAGACAGAAGCTGTGTTCGAATACCTATACTAACATACTGTATACTACATACTTCATGAGTATATATTACATACTATATACTATTAGTTATTTTTAGTATACTGTAAACAAAGGGTATCCTTTCAGTTGAGCGTACTCGGTCGACCGGAAGTTGATGCTGTTGCTAGGCAACTTCTTGCTAGCTTGTTAGCATAACAAATTACTAGCTAGACTTCGGGTGTGTTTGTAAATTCAACATTTGTTAACATTTGTCATAATTAGTTAAAGCAACGCATTTGTATCCGCTCTCGTCGGACTTCATGTTGCATATTTTCCACCATTTTCTTCAAATCTGAAAACGTTGTGAAGCCACGCCCATTTTCTGAAGAATTGCATTATGGGCCCTAAAAGCACGGAAATAGTGTGCGGAAATACTTCGTATTTTGGCAAATGTAGTACGACATCCGGGATACTAACTATATCCATACTATGACCATTAAGCACACTACATACTCAATTTATGTCACAAATAGTACGGTTAGTGTGAGTATTGGAACACAGCTAGAGACTGTGAGAGCTTGTAGGTTTCGGCAGCCAAGATAACAAGCAACACCAGGCACAAGAGCCGCGTGCTCAGATCAGGTACCACATTACTCCAGCTGATCGCCAATCAATCAAGAACTGAGACCCGAGCGACCGTTATAACCGTTTTATAACGGACCTGTCGGCCCATATGACTACGGCCTGTCTGTGTTATGAGAAAAGTGCTGTTGAAATGTAATTATCTTCTCACATAAGTCATGTCTTAATTAGGCTACAATCGAAATGGTATTACCACATCTGAAAATATATTCAATAAGCGTGTCATGTTTTGTCTTTGATCATCATGTCTTGTCCCTGTGCTTCCCTCTGCTGGTCTTATTAGGTTCTTTCCCTCTTTCTATCCCTCTCTCTCCTCCTCCCTCTCTCCCTCTCCCGCTCTCTCTCTCTTTCGTTCCGTTCCTGCTCCCAGCTGTTTCTCATTCTCCTAACGACCTCATTTACTCTTTCACACCTGTCCCCTATTTTGCCCTCTGATTAGAGTCCCTATTTCTCCCTCTGTTTTCCGCTTCTGTCCTTGTCGGATTCTTGTTTGATGTTTGCTGTTCTGTGTCCTTGTTCCGCCCTGTCGTGTTTTTGCCTTCTTCAGATGCTGCGTGTGAGCAGGTGTCTATGTCAGCTACGGCCTGTGCCTTCCTGAAGCGACCTGCAGTCTGTGGTCGCGTCTCCAGTCGTTCCTCTCTACTGACGAGAGGATTTCAGTTTCCTGTTTTGGATTTACCTTTGATAGTATCCAGGAGAATCATTGTTTGTTTAAGACTGGAATAAAGACTCTGTTTCTATTACGTCGCTTTTGGGTCCTCATTCACCAGCATAACAGAAGAATCCGACCAAGAATGGACCCAGCGACTACGGATTCTCGCAACACTGCCGTCGAGATCCAGGGAGCAATGCTCGGCAGACACGAGCAGGAATTGTCTGCTGCTCGTCATGCCGTTGAGACCCTGGCCGCTCACGTCTCCGATCTCTCAGGACAGTTTCAGAGTCTTCGTCTCGTGCCACCAGCTACTTCCTGGTCTTCCAAGTCTCCGGAACCTAGGGTTAATAACCCACCATGTTACTCTGGGCAGCCCACTGAGTGTCGCTCCTTTCTCACCCAGTGTGATATTGTGTTCTCTCTCCAGCCCAACACATACTCAAGAGAGAGAGCTCGGATCGCTTACGTCATATCACTCCTTACTGGTCGGGCTCGGGAGTGGGGCACAGCTATCTGGGAGGCAAGGGCTGAGTGTTCTAACGTTTATCAGAACTTTAAAGAGGAGATGATACGGGTTTTTGATCGTTCAGTTTTTGGGAAGGAGGCTTCCAGGGCCCTGGCTTCCCTATGTCAAGGTGATCGATCCATAACGGATTACTCTATAGAGTTTCGCACTCTTGCTGCATCCAGTGACTGGAACGAGCCGGCGTTGCTCGCTCGTTTTCTGGAGGGACTCCACGCTGAGGTTAAGGATGAGATTCTCTCCCGGGAGGTTCCTTCCAGCGTGGACTCTTTGATTGCACTCGCCATCCGCATTGAACGACGGGTAGATCTTCGTCACCGAGCTCGTGGAAGAGAGCTCGCGTTAACGGTGTTTCCCCTCTCCGCATCTCAACCATCTCCTCCCATCGGCTCAGAGACTGAGCCCATGCAGCTGGGAGGTATTCGCATCTCGACTAAGGAGAGGGAACGGAGAATCACCAACCGCCTTTGCCTCTATTGCGGTTCTGCTGGACATTTTGTCATGTCATGTCCAGTAAAAGCCAGAGCTCATCAGTAAGCGGAGGGCTACTGGTGAGCGCTACTACTCAGGTCTCTCCATCAAGATCCTGTACTACCTTGTCGGTCCATCTACGCTGGACCGGTTCGGCTGCTTCCTGCAGTGCCTTGATAGACTCTGGGGCTGAGGGTTGTTTTATGGACGAAGCATGGGCTCGGAAACATGACATTCCTCTCAGACAGTTAGGGAAGCCCACGCCCATGTTCGCCTTAGATGGTAGTCCTCTCCCCAGTATCAGATGTGAGACACTACCTTTAACCCTCACAGTATCTGGTAACCACAGTGAGACCATTTCCTTTTTGATTTTTCGTTCACCTTTTACACCTGTTGTTTTGGGTCATCCCTGGCTAGTATGTCATAATCCTTCTATTAATTGGTCTAGTAATTCTATCCTATCCTGGAACGTTTCTTGTCATGTGAAGTGTTTAATGTCTGCTATCCCTCCTGTTTCTTCTGTCCCCTCTACTCAGGAGGAACCTGGTGATTTGACAGGAGTGCCGGAGGAATATCATGATCTACGCACGGTCTTCAGTCGGTCCAGAGCCAACTCTCTTCCTCCTCACCGGTCGTATGATTGTTGTATTGATCTCCTTCCGGGGACCACTCCCCCTCGGGGTTGTCACGGCTCCTCCTCTGCAGTGCAGGGGGCGGTTCCTCCTGCAGGCAGAGGAGTGTCGTTAGTGATTGGAGCCACCTGGGCTCAGGGTATAAAACTGCTTACTAATCATCTCTCTCTCTCTCTCTGCTCCTCCAGGTATGCTCATGATTTGTTTGTTCCTTTGAAGTTTTGCATAGTTTTCACTCAGTCATGTTCACACACACATATTCACACATCCATGCACTTTACATACACCTTACATCATGATACTTCCACACCTCATACCTTTTTCTTAGTTTAAGTTAATAGGTTGTTTATAATAAAGAACACTTTTAATTGGCCTATACCTGTTGTTCGTGTCCCCTCATTTTTGTCACAGGCTATGAGCCGGCGTGTGACAAGTGGGGACTCATCCGGGATCGTAGTTAACTTGGGTTAGTTTAGTTTAGTTTGCCAAATTTTTTTTGTTTGAGGGTATGTTTTGGTTGGGCCAATTTTGTTGAGAGCATTGAGAGCCATGTGTTCTTTTGGTTCAGTTAGCTTGGTAGCTAAGCAATTCACTCTGTGTTTTTCTGGGTTTTGTTCAGGTGGGAGTCCTCTCCTGTTCAGGCATATCAGCGAGTGTCAATAGGAGGCTTGTGGTGTTTTTGTTTTAGGTGGCAGTGAACGTGGGTAGAGCATCCCTTTCCCTTTTCCCCTACATCGGCTCGGGAGCACCTCCGTGGTTATGGGAGGGCCGCCAGTTTCTGGTTGTCTTTTCCACTCCACTGGTTTTGTGTGCATAAAACCCCACCACATGTGACTGCACGAAGACCAGGGCCAGTTAGTTAGTAGTTTTTGGAGGATAGTGGGGTGTGGCTCCTGTCCTTGAACCCAGACTGACAGCAGGTGAGTTGTGTGTTTTTTTGAGCATTTGTAAGAGTATTATTGGTTGAGGAAAATGTCTTCCATTTTGAGTAGTTTTGTTCAAGCTCCTTCAGAGGTAGCCTTAGAGTTGTGTACTAAGGAGCAGTTAATTGAAATTGCTGAACATTATCAGATTGAGATTGTTGATAAAAAAATTAAAGAGACTGTTAACTAGCTTAAAGCAGGGTCTTAGGGAAATGGGTGTTTTTGGCGGTCAGTCTGCTAGTAGTGAGGGTGCAAGTTTTCAGTCTAGCCCTTCATTAACTTTTGAGCAGCAGAGGGAACTGTTGCAAATGCAATTAGAGATAGAGCGATTGAGAAATGCTAATAGACCGGAAAGACTACCACAGTTTGATGTTTCACAGAATCTTCGTTTGTTGCCTAAATTTGATGAGTCAGATCCAGACACATACTTTACTTTATTTGAGCGTATTGCGGAAGCTAGAGCTTGGTCAGATTTGGACATGACTATGTTGTTGCAATGTGTACTTACAGGTAAAGCACGTGAGGCTTTTGCAGCACTGAGTGTAGCTGACAGTAAAGTTTATGCTAAAGTTAAATCAGCAGTTCTGAAGGTCTACGAGCTTGTGCCAGAGGCATATCGTCAACGTTTTCGTTACAGGGAAAAGTTAGATTCACAAACCTATTCTGAGTTTGTTCGTGATTTGACTACTGCATTTAATCGTTGGTGTACAGCTTCTGAAGTTAGTACATTTGAGGGTCTGTCTAATTTGATTGTGTTAGAACAGTTCAAAAATTCTGTTTCTGACCAGGTTGCTACATACATGAATGAACGTAAAGTTAAGTCTCCAAGTGATGCAGCAATCCTTGCAGATGAGTACAGGCTAACACATAAAAGCCATTTTGAGTCAAACAGTGACATGTACCATGAAAATAACTTTACTCCTAGGAATAGTAGGTCACCTTTTTTGGGGGCATCTTTCCAAAGGCCTCAGCAGAAGTTTGGGTCTGGAGGATTTAAAGCACCGGTTAATGCTAATACCTGTCGCTACTGCTTAGTTGAAGGACATTGGAAGAAAAATTGTCCTCTGCTTAAATCAAAACAGTCAGTTCAAGTTAAACCTGCTGTGATGGCAAGTCCTGTTACAGCCTCTGACCACCAGGGTGAGCTGTTTCAGCCACTAGTTGAGTTTGATTCTCAGTTTTCCCGCTGTGATTTTTCAGCCTTTATTTCAGATGGTGTAGTGTCCCTGGTAGATGGCAACCAGAATGTTAAAATCAAGATCCTAAGAGACACTGGAGCTTTAGATTCTTTTATTCTGGAATCTGTTTTGCCGTTCTCTAAAGAGTCTGATACTGGCCGTTGTGTAATGGTATGTGGTATGGGTTTAGTTCCATTCTCTTGTCCTTTACATGAAGTTACCCTAAAATGTGGTCTGGTAGAGGGTGATGAGGATGTTGGGGTTAGACCTCAGTTGCCAGTAGAGGGAGTGCACATGATTTTGGGGAATGACTTGGCAGGTAGTAAGGTGTGGGCAGATGGCAAATTAAACATCTGTAGGAAGCAACCTTCAGTGTCCCCTGCAAGGGAATCTCCGGATCAGAACTGTGTGTCTCCTGAGGTATTTCCAGTTTGTGCGGTTACCCGCGCAGCCTCTCGTAAGGAGATTGAGAGTAAGCCAGAAAGTCTTGAGTTGCCAGTCAAACTCCAGACAGAACAGTTGACTAGTTCTAGAGATTCATTGATGGCTGAGCAAAAAGCCGATACTACTTTGGCTGATCTGTTTGATAAAGTGGTTCCTGATTCAGTGGTGAGGAATAGTGCTCAGTGTTATTTTCTTCTTGATGGGCTGTTGGTCAGGAAATGGGTTCCACACTATGATCAGGGTCTAGGAGAACCAGTCTTTCAAATAGTTGTACCTACTACTTTGCGAAATAAAGTGTTGCAAACTTCACATGGTGATGTGGCAGGTCATATGGGTGTTTGTAAAACGTATGATCGTATACTTCGTTATTTTTTCTGGCCACGTTTAAAGTGGGATGTATCTCAGTTTATTAAAACTTGTCATACGTGTCAGTGTACAAGTAAGCCAAACCAGGTCTTACAAGGTCGGTTGAAAAACTCCCAGACTTTGCAAAACCTTGGGGTTTTGGTAGATCATTTAGACTCTGAGAAACGTGATGAATTGGTAGCTCTTATTAGAAACTACCCTGTTTTGTTTTCTGACACTCCATCACAAACCCACTTAATTGAACATGATATAGACATCGGAGATGCTAAGCCTATCAAACACAGATTTTATCGTGTATCTGAGGAGAAGAGACTAAAACTGGAAACAGAGATGCAGTCTATAGGAAACAGAGATGCAGTCTTTGCCAAAGCTACAGTCACATACCTAGGCAAGGTTGTTGGTCAGGGATTTGTCTGTCCCGTAGAAGCCAAGGTTCAGGCTGTGAAGCAGTTCCCACAGCCCTCTACAAAGAAAGAACTGATGCGCTTCCTGGAAATGGCGGGGTACTACCGTGCTTTTTGTAAAAACTTTTCGGTAGTAGTGTCCCCACTGACCAATCTGTTGAAGGCCAAGGCTGAATTTATCTGGTCCACCCAGTGTCAAGAGGCATTTGATGCAGTTAAGACTCTTTTGTGTTTGGCACCTGTGTTGGCAGCACCAAATTTTGGGAAACCTTTCAAATTGCAGGTAGACGCCAGTCAAATCGGTGCTGGGGCTGTGCTTCTCCAGGAGAATGACGACAAGGTTGAGTGTCCAGTCAGTTTCTTCTCCCGAAAATTTAATAAGTATCAGAAAACCTATTCTGTAATTGAAAAGGAGGCTTTAGGTCTCATTTGGGCTTTACAGCACTTCGAGGTCTATGTTGGTTCTGGTTTGACCCCTTTAACTGTGTTCACTGACCACAACCCACTTGTTTTTCTGAGGTCCCTGCAAAACCCCAACCAGCGCCTGATGCGTTGGGCTTTGTTCTTGCAACCATTCAACCTTGATATTAGGCATATTAGTGGTAAGGATAATATCATTGCTGATGCTCTGTCCCGTGCTCCTTTAACCTAGCTTGTATCTTTTCTCTGCTGACCCCTACGGGCTGTCTGCGCCTCTTTCCTCTTAAATTGCTCCTCAGGTACCAAGGCTGCTGAGTTTGAGGGGCGGACAGTCAGCTGGGGGACACGGGGCTACTGCTAGGAGCCGGGATTGGTATTTTTGTTGTTTATTTGTTTTTTGGGAAATTTGAATTATTTTGAATATGTTGGAGGAAGTTGGGTTGAGGGTGGGACCCTCATTTTAAGGAGGGGGGTGTCACGGCTCCTCCTCTGCAGTGCAGGGGGCGGTTCCTCCTGCAGGCAGAGGAGTGTCGTTAGTGATTGGAGCCACCTGGGCTCAGGGTATAAAACTGCTTACTAATCATCTCTCTCTCTCTCTCTGCTCCTCCAGGTATGCTCATGATTTGTTTGTTCCTTTGAAGTTTTGCATAGTTTTCACTCAGTCATGTTCACACACACATATTCACACATCCATGCACTTTACATACACCTTACATCATGATACTTCCACACCTCATACCTTTTTCTTAGTTTAAGTTAATAGTTTGTTTATAATAAAGAACACTTTTAATTGGCCTATACCTGTTGTTCGTGTCCCCTCATTTTTGTCACAGGCTATGAGCCGGCTTGTGACAGGGTAGACTATACTCTCTGTCGGCTCCCGAACGTAAGGCTCTCGAGGATTATCTGTCTGTTTCTCTCGACGCCGGTACCGTGGTGCCTTCTTCCTCTCCCGCCGGAGCGGGGTTTTTCTTTGTTAAGAAGAAGGACGGTACTCTGCGCCCCTGCGTGGATTATCGAGGGCTGAATGACATAACGGTTAAGAATCGTTATCCGCTTCCCCTTATGTCGTCAGCCTTCGAGATTCTGCAGGGAGCCAGGTTCTTTACTAAGTTGGACCTTCGTAACGCTTACCATCTCGTACGCATCAGAGAGGGGGACGAGTGGAAGACGGCGTTTAACACTCCGTTAGGGCATTTTGAATACCGGGTTCTGCCGTTCGGTCTCGCTAATGCTCCAGCTGTCTTTCAGGCATTAGTTAATGATGTACTGAGAGACATGCTGAACATCTTTGTTTTCGTTTACCTTGACGATATCCTGATTTTTTCACCGTCACTCGAGATTCATGTTCAGCACGTTCGACGTGTACTCCAGCGCCTTTTAGAGAATTGTCTCTACGTGAAGGCTGAGAAGTGCGCCTTTCATGTCTCCTCTGTCACATTTCTCGGTTCTGTTATTTCCGCTGAAGGCATTCAGATGGATCCCGCTAAGGTCCAGGCTGTCAGCGATTGGCCCGTTCCTAAGTCACGTGTCGAGTTGCAGCGCTTTCTCGGTTTCGCTAATTTCTATCGGCGTTTCATTCGTAATTTCGGTCAAGTGGCTGCCCCTCTCACAGCTCTGACTTCTGTCAAGACTTGCTTTAAGTGGTCCGGTTCCGCCCAGGGAGCTTTTGATCTCCTCAAGAAGCGTTTTACATCCGCCCCTATCCTTGTTACTCCTGACGTCACTAAACAATTCATTGTCGAGGTTGACGCTTCAGAGGTGGGCGTGGGAGCCATTCTGTCCCAGCGCTTCCAGTCTGACGATAAGGTCCATCCTTGCGCTTACTTTTCTCATCGCCTGTCGCCATCGGAACGCAACTATGATGTGGGTAACCGCGAACTGCTCGCCATCCGCTTAGCCATAGGCGAATGGCGACAGTGGTTGGAGGGGGCGACCGTCCCTTTTGTCGTTTGGACTGACCATAAGAACCTTGAGTACATCCGTTCTGCCAAACGACTTAATGCACGTCAAGCTCGTTGGGCGTTGTTTTTCGCTCGTTTCGAGTTCGTGATTTCCTATCGCCCGGGAAATAAGAACACCAAGCCTGATGCCTTATCCCGTCTCTTTAGTTCTTCTGTGGCTTCTACCGACCCCGAGGGGATTCTCCCTGAAGGGCGTGTTGTCGGGTTGACTGTCTGGGGAATTGAGAGACAGGTAAAGCAAGCACTCACTCACACTGCGTCGCCGCGCGCTTGTCCTAGTAACCTTCTGTTCGTTCCTGTCTCTACTCGTCTGGCTGTTCTTCAGTGGGCTCATTCTGCCAAGTTAGCTGGCCACCCCGGCGTTCGGGGTACGCTTGCTTCTATTCGCCAGCGGTTTTGGTGGCCTACTCAGGAGCGGGACACGCGCCGTTTCGTGGCTGCTTGTTCGGACTGCGCGCAGACTAAGTCAGGTAACTCTCCTCCTGCCGGTCGTCTCAGACCGCTTCCCATTCCTTCTCGACCATGGTCTCACATCGCCTTAGACTTTATTACCGGTCTGCCTTCGTCTGCGGGGAAGACTGTGATTCTTACGGTTATCGATAGGTTCTCTAAGGCGGCACATTTCATTCCCCTCGCTAAGCTTCCTTCCGCTAAGGAGACGGCACAAATCATCATTGAGAATGTGTTCAGAATTCATGGTCTCCCGTTAGACGCCGTTTCAGACAGAGGCCCGCAATTCACGTCACAGTTTTGGAGGGAGTTCTGTCGTTTGATTGGTGCTTCCGTCAGTCTCTCTTCCGGGTTTCATCCCCAGTCTAACGGTCAAGCAGAAAGGGCCAATCAGTCGATTGGTCGCATATTACGCAGCCTTTCGTTTCGAAACCCTGCGTCTTGGGCAGAACAGCTCCCCTGGGCTGAGTACGCTCACAACTCGCTTCCTTCGTCTGCTACCGGGCTATCTCCGTTTCAGAGTAGTCTTGGGTACCAGCCTCCTCTGTTCTCGTCCCAGCTCGCCGAGTCCAGCGTTCCCTCCGCTCAGGCTTTTGTCCAACGTTGTGAGCGCACCTGGAGGAGGGTCAGGTCTGCACTTTGCCGTTACAGGGCGCAGACTGTGAGAGCCGCCAATAAACGTAGGATTAAGAGTCCTAGGTATTGTCGCGGTCAGAGAGTGTGGCTTTCCACTCGTAACCTTCCCCTTACGACAGCTTCTCGCAAGTTGACTCCGCGGTTCATTGGTCCGTTCCGTGTCTCTCAGGTCGTCAATCCTGTCGCTGTGCGACTGCTTCTTCCGCGACATCTTCGTCGCGTCCACCCTGTCTTCCATGTCTCTTGTGTCAAGCCTTTTCTTCGCGCCCCCGTTCGTCTTCCCTCCCCCCCCCCCGTCCTTGTCGAGGGCGCACCTATTTACAAGGTACGGAAGATCATGGACATGCGTTCTCGGGCACGTGGTCACCAGTACTTAGTGGATTGGGAGGGTTACGGTCCTGAGGAGAGGAGTTGGGTTCCATCTCGGGAAGTGCTGGACCGTTCGTTGATTGATGATTTCCTTCGTTGCCGCCAGGGTTCCTCCTCGAGTGCGCCAGGAGGCGCTCGGTGAGTGGGGGGGTACTGTCATGTTTTGTCTTTGATCATCATGTCTTGTCCCTGTGCTTCCCTCTGCTGGTCTTATTAGGTTCTTTCCCTCTTTCTATCCCTCTCTCTCCTCCTCCCTCTCTCCCTCTCCCGCTCTCTCTCTCTTTCGTTCCGTTCCTGCTCCCAGCTGTTTCTCATTCTCCTAACGACCTCATTTACTCTTTCACACCTGTCCCCTATTTTGCCCTCTGATTAGAGTCCCTATTTCTCCCTCTGTTTTCCGCTTCTGTCCTTGTCGGATTCTTGTTTGATGTTTGCTGTTCTGTGTCCTTGTTCCGCCCTGTCGTGATTTTGCCTTCTTCAGATGCTGCGTGTGAGCAGGTGTCTATGTCAGCTACGGCCTGTGCCTTCCTGAAGCGACCTGCAGTCTGTGGTCGCGTCTCCAGTCGTTCCTCTCTACTGACGAGAGGATTTCAGTTTCCTGTTTTGGATTTACCTTTGATAGTATCCAGGAGAATCATTGTTTGTTTAAGACTGGAATAAAGACTCTGTTTCTATTACGTCGCTTTTGGGTCCTCATTCACCAGCATAACAGAAGAATCCGACCAAGAATGGACCCAGCGACTACGGATTCTCGCAACACTGCCGTCGAGATCCAGGGAGCAATGCTCGGCAGACACGAGCAGGAATTGTCTGCTGCTCGTCATGCCGTTGAGACCCTGGCCGCTCACGTCTCCGATCTCTCAGGACAGTTTCAGAGTCTTCGTCTCGTGCCACCAGCTACTTCCTGGTCTTCCAAGTCTCCGGAACCTAGGGTTAATAACCCACCATGTTACTCTGGGCAGCCCACTGAGTGTCGCTCCTTTCTCACCCAGTGTGATATTGTGTTCTCTCTCCAGCCCAACACATACTCAAGAGAGAGAGCTCGGATCGCTTACGTCATATCACTCCTTACTGGTCGGGCTCGGGAGTGGGGCACAGCTATCTGGGAGGCAAGGGCTGAGTGTTCTAACGTTTATCAGAACTTTAAAGAGGAGATGATACGGGTTTTTGATCGTTCAGTTTTTGGGAAGGAGGCTTCCAGGGCCCTGGCTTCCCTATGTCAAGGTGATCGATCCATAACGGATTACTCTATAGAGTTTCGCACTCTTGCTGCATCCAGTGACTGGAACGAGCCGGCGTTGCTCGCTCGTTTTCTGGAGGGACTCCACGCTGAGGTTAAGGATGAGATTCTCTCCCGGGAGGTTCCTTCCAGCGTGGACTCTTTGATTGCACTCGCCATCCGCATTGAACGACGGGTAGATCTTCGTCACCGAGCTCGTGGAAGAGAGCTCGCGTTAACGGTGTTTCCCCTCTCCGCATCTCAACCATCTCCTCCCATCGGCTCAGAGACTGAGCCCATGCAGCTGGGAGGTATTCGCATCTCGACTAAGGAGAGGGAACGGAGAATCACCAACCGCCTTTGCCTCTATTGCGGTTCTGCTGGACATTTTGTCATGTCATGTCCAGTAAAAGCCAGAGCTCATCAGTAAGCGGAGGGCTACTGGTGAGCGCTACTACTCAGGTCTCTCCATCAAGATCCTGTACTACCTTGTCGGTCCATCTACGCTGGACCGGTTCGGCTGCTTCCTGCAGTGCCTTGATAGACTCTGGGGCTGAGGGTTGTTTTATGGACGAAGCATGGGCTCGGAAACATGACATTCCTCTCAGACAGTTAGGGAAGCCCACGCCCATGTTCGCCTTAGATGGTAGTCCTCTCCCCAGTATCAGATGTGAGACACTACCTTTAACCCTCACAGTATCTGGTAACCACAGTGAGACCATTTCCTTTTTGATTTTTCGTTCACCTTTTACACCTGTTGTTTTGGGTCATCCCTGGCTAGTATGTCATAATCCTTCTATTAATTGGTCTAGTAATTCTATCCTATCCTGGAACGTTTCTTGTCATGTGAAGTGTTTAATGTCTGCTATCCCTCCTGTTTCTTCTGTCCCCTCTACTCAGGAGGAACCTGGTGATTTGACAGGAGTGCCGGAGGAATATCATGATCTACGCACGGTCTTCAGTCGGTCCAGAGCCAACTCTCTTCCTCCTCACCGGTCGTATGATTGTTGTATTGATCTCCTTCCGGGGACCACTCCCCCTCGGGGTAGACTATACTCTCTGTCGGCTCCCGAACGTAAGGCTCTCGAGGATTATCTGTCTGTTTCTCTCGACGCCGGTACCGTGGTGCCTTCTTCCTCTCCCGCCGGAGCGGGGTTTTTCTTTGTTAAGAAGAAGGACGGTACTCTGCGCCCCTGCGTGGATTATCGAGGGCTGAATGACATAACGGTTAAGAATCGTTATCCGCTTCCCCTTATGTCGTCAGCCTTCGAGATTCTGCAGGGAGCCAGGTTCTTTACTAAGTTGGACCTTCGTAACGCTTACCATCTCGTACGCATCAGAGAGGGGGACGAGTGGAAGACGGCGTTTAACACTCCGTTAGGGCATTTTGAATACCGGGTTCTGCCGTTCGGTCTCGCTAATGCTCCAGCTGTCTTTCAGGCATTAGTTAATGATGTACTGAGAGACATGCTGAACATCTTTGTTTTCGTTTACCTTGACGATATCCTGATTTTTTTCACCGTCACTCGAGATTCATGTTCAGCACGTTCGACGTGTACTCCAGCGCCTTTTAGAGAATTGTCTCTACGTGAAGGCTGAGAAGTGCGCCTTTCATGTCTCCTCTGTCACATTTCTCGGTTCTGTTATTTCCGCTGAAGGCATTCAGATGGATCCCGCTAAGGTCCAGGCTGTCAGCGATTGGCCCGTTCCTAAGTCACGTGTCGAGTTGCAGCGCTTTCTCGGTTTCGCTAATTTCTATCGGCGTTTCATTCGTAATTTCGGTCAAGTGGCTGCCCCTCTCACAGCTCTGACTTCTGTCAAGACTTGCTTTAAGTGGTCCGGTTCCGCCCAGGGAGCTTTTGATCTCCTCAAGAAGCGTTTTACATCCGCCCCTATCCTTGTTACTCCTGACGTCACTAAACAATTCATTGTCGAGGTTGACGCTTCAGAGGTGGGCGTGGGAGCCATTCTGTCCCAGCGCTTCCAGTCTGACGATAAGGTCCATCCTTGCGCTTACTTTTCTCATCGCCTGTCGCCATCGGAACGCAACTATGATGTGGGTAACCGCGAACTGCTCGCCATCCGCTTAGCCATAGGCGAATGGCGACAGTGGTTGGAGGGGGCGACCGTCCCTTTTGTCGTTTGGACTGACCATAAGAACCTTGAGTACATCCGTTCTGCCAAACGACTTAATGCACGTCAAGCTCGTTGGGCGTTGTTTTTCGCTCGTTTCGAGTTCGTGATTTCCTATCGCCCGGGAAATAAGAACACCAAGCCTGATGCCTTATCCCGTCTCTTTAGTTCTTCTGTGGCTTCTACCGACCCCGAGGGGATTCTCCCTGAAGGGCGTGTTGTCGGGTTGACTGTCTGGGGAATTGAGAGACAGGTAAAGCAAGCACTCACTCACACTGCGTCGCCGCGCGCTTGTCCTAGTAACCTTCTGTTCGTTCCTGTCTCTACTCGTCTGGCTGTTCTTCAGTGGGCTCATTCTGCCAAGTTAGCTGGCCACCCCGGCGTTCGGGGTACGCTTGCTTCTATTCGCCAGCGGTTTTGGTGGCCTACTCAGGAGCGGGACACGCGCCGTTTCGTGGCTGCTTGTTCGGACTGCGCGCAGACTAAGTCAGGTAACTCTCCTCCTGCCGGTCGTCTCAGACCGCTTCCCATTCCTTCTCGACCATGGTCTCACATCGCCTTAGACTTTATTACCGGTCTGCCTTCGTCTGCGGGGAAGACTGTGATTCTTACGGTTATCGATAGGTTCTCTAAGGCGGCACATTTCATTCCCCTCGCTAAGCTTCCTTCCGCTAAGGAGACGGCACAAATCATCATTGAGAATGTGTTCAGAATTCATGGTCTCCCGTTAGACGCCGTTTCAGACAGAGGCCCGCAATTCACGTCACAGTTTTGGAGGGAGTTCTGTCGTTTGATTGGTGCTTCCGTCAGTCTCTCTTCCGGGTTTCATCCCCAGTCTAACGGTCAAGCAGAAAGGGCCAATCAGTCGATTGGTCGCATATTACGCAGCCTTTCGTTTCGAAACCCTGCGTCTTGGGCAGAACAGCTCCCCTGGGCTGAGTACGCTCACAACTCGCTTCCTTCGTCTGCTACCGGGCTATCTCCGTTTCAGAGTAGTCTTGGGTACCAGCCTCCTCTGTTCTCGTCCCAGCTCGCCGAGTCCAGCGTTCCCTCCGCTCAGGCTTTTGTCCAACGTTGTGAGCGCACCTGGAGGAGGGTCAGGTCTGCACTTTGCCGTTACAGGGCGCAGACTGTGAGAGCCGCCAATAAACGTAGGATTAAGAGTCCTAGGTATTGTCGCGGTCAGAGAGTGTGGCTTTCCACTCGTAACCTTCCCCTTACGACAGCTTCTCGCAAGTTGACTCCGCGGTTCATTGGTCCGTTCCGTGTCTCTCAGGTCGTCAATCCTGTCGCTGTGCGACTGCTTCTTCCGCGACATCTTCGTCGCGTCCACCCTGTCTTCCATGTCTCTTGTGTCAAGCCTTTTCTTCGCGCCCCCGTTCGTCTTCCCTCCCCCCCCCCCCGTCCTTGTCGAGGGCGCACCTATTTACAAGGTACGGAAGATCATGGACATGCGTTCTCGGGCACGTGGTCACCAGTACTTAGTGGATTGGGAGGGTTACGGTCCTGAGGAGAGGAGTTGGGTTCCATCTCGGGACGTGCTGGACCGTTCGTTGATTGATGATTTCCTTCGTTGCCGCCAGGGTTCCTCCTCGAGTGCGCCAGGAGGCGCTCGGTGAGTGGGGGGGTACTGTCATGTTTTGTCTTTGATCATCATGTCTTGTCCCTGTGCTTCCCTCTGCTGGTCTTATTAGGTTCTTTCCCTCTTTCTATCCCTCTCTCTCCTCCTCCCTCTCTCCCTCTCCCGCTCTCTCTCTCTTTCGTTCCGTTCCTGCTCCCAGCTGTTTCTCATTCTCCTAACGACCTCATTTACTCTTTCACACCTGTCCCCTATTTTGCCCTCTGATTAGAGTCCCTATTTCTCCCTCTGTTTTCCGCTTCTGTCCTTGTCGGATTCTTGTTTGATGTTTGCTGTTCTGTGTCCTTGTTCCGCCCTGTCGTGTTTTTGCCTTCTTCAGATGCTGCGTGTGAGCAGGTGTCTATGTCAGCTACGGCCTGTGCCTTCCTGAAGCGACCTGCAGTCTGTGGTCGCGTCTCCAGTCGTTCCTCTCTACTGACGAGAGGATTTCAGTTTCCTGTTTTGGATTTACCTTTGATAGTATCCAGGAGAATCATTGTTTGTTTAAGACTGGAATAAAGACTCTGTTTCTATTACGTCGCTTTTGGGTCCTCATTCACCAGCATAACAAAGCGTTCTCTTTAATATGGGAAAGAGAGGAATATTTCGTCCTCTATGGCATCTTTGAAGAAAGTATTACCTTGCCCTGTTATGAATGATCACATTACGCCTGCATGGTGCCACTTGTCTTTTGTTATGATGTCTTATCGCAGCAGCAGGAGGAAGCAGCAGCCAATTGGGGCACTAAAGAAAAAAGCAAAGACCATTTCCACTCCGTGACCCCAATTAGGACGCTGGGCACCACAGCATTGTCTTATCTTATCACACACACACACACACACACACACACACACACACACACACACACACACACACACACACACACACACACACACACACACACACACACACACACACACACACACACACACACACACACACACACACACACACACACACACACACACACACACAGTGTACAACTAACCTTGTGGGGACACACAATTCAGTCCCATTCAAAATCCTATTTTCCCTTAACCCCTAACCCGCACCTTAACCTTAACCCTAACCAGAAAACATCACCTTAACCCTAACCCTAGCTCCTAACCCTAACCCTAAAACTAACCCTAGCTCCTAACCTTAACCCTAAAACTAATCCTAGCTCCTAACCCTAACCCTAAAACTAATCCTAGCTCCTAACCCTAACCCTAAAACTAATCCTAGCTCCTAAACCTAATTCTAACCATAACATTAATTACTTAACCCTTAACCTAGTTAGTTTACTATTCTTATGGGGACTTCTGTTCCCCACAAGTATAGTTAAACCCGTCCACACACACACACACACACACACACACACACACACACACACACACACACACACACACACACACACACACACACACACACACACACACACACACACACACACACACACACACACACACACACACACACACACACACACACAGAGCTGTGCATAGATCACAGAGACAGGTGTCTATCTTCATGTGGGTAGCTGTCTATTTACAAGCTGCTGTCTGTGAAGGTGCTCACTGCTCATCTATAGGTGTCTATCTTCATGTGGGTAGCTGTCTATTTACAAGCTGCTGTCTGTGAAGGTGCTCACTGCTCATCTTACAGCTCCCTAGTCTAGGGTTGGCCAACCTCCAAGCTCCCAGAGAAAGCTGGGTGTGCAGGATTTGACGCCATTTTTTAAACGTCAAATTGGCCACTATAATTTTGAATGGTCGTTCGCTGTCGTCATAGCAACCCCTGTTAATGTGATTGTCTTTCAGCACTGCCAGAGGAGATACAGCAGCTTGAAATGACTGGGCTTCCGCTCTTCCAACCTCTCCCTTTCTATCCTTTCTTTTTCTCTCTGTCTCTTTTATTCTCTCACTATCCTCCCTCTCTGTTTCTCCTTTTCCCTATACTCTATCCTCCCACTCTCTGTTCCCCATCCCCCCATCCACCTCCTCTCTCCTCCAGGCCTAGCTCCCCCGCTGCTCTCCTAGGGAGTTGGTCTACTAATTCTAGATGCTTACCTACTGTTCAATACTGTAGACGTGTTCAATACTGCAGCACTCACTCACACTCCTCCACTCTCTCTCAAATAACTCTCTCTCTCTCTGTCCCCCCTCTCTTCTTTTTTCACACAACATGTTCACACAGGTTCTTATAGCAGGATTACAGGAGGCCCCCTCCTATCTTCTCCTGCTTATCTCTGTGTTGTTGAACGCAGCCAAGTCGTTTAGCTATTTATTATTAACCCTCTGCCACATGATGCGGGCACTAGCTGTTCTGGACGACTGTGTCATCTCGCTCTCCATAGCCGATGTGAGGAAGACCTTTAAACGTCCACCTGGACAAAATTAATACCTATGTCAGAATGCTGTTCATTGACTACAGCTCAGCGTTCAACACCACAGTGCCCTCCAAGCTCATCACTACGCTCAGGACCCTTGGACTGAACACCTCCCTCTGCAACTGGGTACTGGACTATCTGACGGACCACCCCCCCAGGTGATGAGGGTAGGCAACAACACATCCACCACGCTGACCATCAACATAGGGGCCCCTCAACCCACACAGTTGTGAAGAAGGCACGACAATGCCTCATGCCCCTCAGGAGGCTGAAAGGATTTGGAATGGGCCCTCAAAGTCCTACAGCTACACCATTGAGAACAGCTTGACTGGCTACATCACCGCATCACACGGCAACTGCAAGGCACCCGACCGCAAGGCGCTACAGAGGGTGGTGAGTTCGGCCCAGTACATCACTGGGGCCAAGCTCCCTGCCATCCAGGCGGTGTCAGAGGAAGGCCCAAAAAATTGTCAAAGACCCCAGCCACCCAAGCCATAGACTGTTCTCCCTGCTACCGCGTGGCAAGCGGTACCAGTGCACCAAGTCTAGAACCAATAGGACCCTGAACAAAAGCCACAATAGTGCTAAACAAGACTGCTAAATAGCTAATCAAATGGCTACCCGGACTACCTGCATGAACCCTTTTCTGCACTAACTCTCTATGCACACACACACACACACACACACACACACACACACACACACACACACACACACACACACACACACACACACACACACACACACACACACACACACACACACACACACACACACACACACACACACACACACACACACACACACACACACACACACACACACACCACATAAGCTGCTGCTACTGTCTATTATCTATCCTGTTGCCTAGTCACTTTACCCCTACCTCTATATGCATAGCTACCCCAATTATCTGATACCCCTGCATATCGACTCAGTGCTGGTACTCCCTGTATATAGCCATGTTATTTTTACTCCTCATTGTTATTAATTATTCACTTCCTCGTGTCACCATTTCAATTTTTATTTTATTTTCCATCTATTTGTTTTACTTTGCTTTGTTGGACAACGATCCGTTAACAAGCATTTCACTATTAGTCTACACCTGTTGTTTCAGAAGCGTGTGACAAATAAAATTAGATTTTATTTGATGACGCAGGCCGTTATGTAACTCAGGAGTCAGAAGTACAGATGGTCTCACAGAGCTCAATGCTCCGATCTGTGGTCCTATTGTAGCCGGAGAGCAGTCACATACGCACACACACACACAAACACATGCCCACACACACACAAGCAAGTACACACGCACACCCACATACATGCACGCACACACAAACACACACAAACACACACAAACACAGACACAGCGAGAGCAGCATGCAGAGCTGCGTCTCCTCAGGGCATCCAGTCTTTGTTCTGGAAGATTCCACAGTAGATGAGCTAATGAATCTGATGGCTGTTTCTCCTACAGTCCTGACAGCAGGAGTCACTAATTCACTCTTTCAGCTCTCCTCCTCTCCTCCTCCCCTCCCCCCCTCCTCCCCCAGCTCAACCCTCCAGCACAGTGTCAGTGTTAGTAGGGCATACCCAGAATTCCTCTCATGTTTTTATTAAATCAGAGCAGTGAGGGGAGTGAGGGGAGAGAGACATGCCTTCAGGACTTGTAATGCAACCCGGGGGGGGGGGGGGGGGGGGCACTCTTCCTCCAGGAGAAGGCGTATTTGGGTTTTGCCACCCTCCCCAACCAGGTCCACAGGAAGTCAGTGAAGAAGGGGTTTGACTTTACCCTCGTGGTGTTAGGTAAGAGATGCCTAATCACACTCACACAGTGTATGTGCTGACTGATGCTGCTGACTGATGCTTTTGTGTGTATGTGTGTGTTGTCTGGTTTGGGAAAGTCTACTACAGTCTGTTCCACACAGACCTAAGTAAAGGAAACTACTCAATGCTGACGGTGAGTTGTTACTGTTCCTCTCAGAGCATATCACCAGCCAGGTCACCCGTGATACGAGTCAGTATTCGACGTCCATCCATGTCTGAGGAAGTCGGGAGATGTTATGGAAACCGGCCACTAGGGGCAACAGTGAGCGCTGTTACCTTCAAGTAGGTTTGGGTTTTGCTAGGGTGTTGTGGACGAGGATGGCAGATGGGCATAAGCCTCGGCCTCTGATTCCAAAAGGTGCAAGTTCAAATCATTTTGATTTTTAAAATCAAGCCTATTCCAAACCTTACCCCACATCTCAACCATATGGAGTAAATGCCTAAACTTTCAACTTTAACATTAAACACATCTAAATTTGACATTTGGAACAACTTCGAAATGTGACGTTTCAGAAACATCGATGAACGAACTTCTAATTCTGAAGCGAGACTGTGAGAGCTGGTAGCGGATCACACGGTGGAGATCACACAGTGGAGATCACACAGTGGAGATCACATAGTGGACGTGTCAAAAAATGTCAAAACAATTGTCACCATATATACTTCTTACACTCTCCCTCACATCCCTCACTCTATCTCTCTCACTCTATCTCTCTCACTCTATCTCTCTCACTCTATCTCTCTCACTCTATCTCTCTCACTCTATCTCTCTCACTCTATCTCTCTCACTCTATCTCTCTCACTCTCTCTCTCTCACTCTACCTCTCTCACTCTATCTCTCTCACTCTATCTCTCTCACTCTCTTCTCTGTCTCTGTCTTTCTCTCATTCCAGAGTGTATCAGTCATACAGCGGAGATCACTAAGCACACGGTTGACATTGAGGAAAAAGGAATTCAACTGAAACTGACCATCGTAGACACACCAGGGTTTGTCGATGCGGTCAAGAACACTGAGTGGTGAGTGTGTGTTGTCGGGGTGTATGTATGTGTGTGTGTGTTGTAGCTTGAGGCCTATCACATACATCGAGCAGCAGCATTGACATTTCGCTGTGTGTGTGTGTGTGTGTGTGTGTGTGTGTGTGTGTGTGTGTGTGTGTGTGTGTGTGTGTGTGTGTGTGTGTGTGTGTGTGTGTGTGTGTGCGTGCGTGCGTGCGTGCGTGCGTGCGTGCGTGCGTGCGTGCGTGCGTGCGTGCGTGTGCACCTGAGTGTCAATGGTGGTGATGTTACGCCTGTATGTTGGTCCATCCCATTGTTGTACGTAACATAGATGAGTAGATATGACAGCATGATCAAGGTTGTGTCCACACAGACACAGTGATGTCTCACACTGGTGCTCGTCACTCAATACAAACCCACCGTTGTACCTTTGATGCTCACTGATATTAATGTGTGTGTTTGGGTGTGTGGCTTAGCATCGGACAGTGTTTTACTCCTGATACACGGCTGTGCCGTGTGAAACCTCGACAAATAGTCTCATCGTAGGTTACTGTACACTGTGAAAATGCAGTCCGGTCAGTTTTGTTCTGTGCTGGTTAATCTACTACGTCATCATAACATACTTTGGGACGTGCGACAGCTATTCGTACGCAGCCACACCTCCCCTGGATGAACTTTCTCATAGACACTCATCTAAGGTCAGCTTTATGTTTTCCCCCTCTAATGGGGTTAGGATTTGGTGAAGGTAAACTGACCCTAGATCTGTGCCTAAGGACAACTGCTTTGCCTGCCTGTGAGGATGAGACAAGGCCTGTCGTCCCCTATGACAGGTAAAAACATGATTCACGTATGGTTGATTATGAGCCAAAACAGTAAGGAGAAATGCAACCAGTCTAGTTATTCTAGGGTTGACATTCAGGGAGAAAATGTCCTTGTTTACTCTTATGTTATAGGTCCTGTGTATGGAAAATATTTTTTCCACTGTTCTTTCAGGCTAACACAGACCAAGACACTGGGACCTACACAGATTTACTGACACCAAATCTTTTGGGTTTTTATGACAAAATTCAGAGAAAAATGGAGGAAAAGTCTGAATCCAACTATGAAAGAGGTGAGTCCCTCAGTTACTTTCTCATTTAGTATACATGTACAACCAATTTAGTACACCAGTACAGCGCCTTCTCCTATTGAGATATATAAGTACAATAAGTTCTGTAATATATAAATTGTGGATAAGTCCTGTTGCTACTGTAAGGTTCTGTTTTTATTTTCATAGTCAACCTTGTGTTCTGTTTCGTTGTGTTCTTGAACATAGCCCTGTTTCTTTGTGTTCTGGAACGTAACCCCGTCCTTCATTTTTGTCCATTGATTTCACCTGTGTTAGTTGAACTCACCTGGTCTCGTCAGCTCCTTATTTAGTTCAGTTCATTCTGTTTGTGCCTTTGTGAGGTATTGTTCGTTTTGACTCTACTAAGCCTGTTCCTGGCTCGTTTGTGAGAACCAGTTAGCTTTCAGTTCTAGTTTTGAGTCACCTGCCTGTTTGTCTACCTGTGTATGACCATTGCCTGCCTTTGACCACAATACCTGCCTTCTGCGAAGGCAAAATAAACACCTGCCGCGCTCTGCGCCTGAACCTACACCTTTTTCTCCCTGAGTATTCATTACAGGGCAGTTACTGTTTTACAGTGTGTTAATCAGATTGAACTCCATGGAAGGCATTGGTTTTAAAGGAGAATACAATGTTTTGAAGTTTCCTAATGACATTAGAAAGTAATTGAAAACAACAACAAAAATAATTTTCTCCCTTGTATACCCTTCTCCTCTCTCATTCCCTCATTATTTTTCTCTCACCCTCATCCTCCTTCACCTTCTTTCTCCCCCTCTACCTCTCCATCACCCTCCCTCTCTTATCTTTCTCTACCCTTTTCCTCCTCCACTCACTTTCTATCTCTCAGAGCGGAGAGTACTGATTGTGGGGCCACAAATGTCTGGGAGGCACTCTGTTGGAAACACAATCCTAGGTAGAGAGGCTTTTCAATCGGGGGGAATCACTGCCCAGTGTGAGAAGAGAGGTGGAGGAGTGAGTGGGAAGAAGGTCACTCTGGTCAAAGCTCCTGGCTGGTGGAGGAAATATTGTTTAGGTGACACACCAGAGTTGGTTAAGAGAGAATAAGCAGCACATCTCTGTGCCACCCTGGACCCCATGCTTTCATACTTGTGGTTGAGGCTGTCGGTTCACAGAAGCAAGCAGGAAATCAGTAGAAGAACACCTGGAGCTTCTCAGTGAGAGAGTCTGGGGTTGTTCACCTATGGGGAAGGTCTGGGAGACACAACAACCATTGAGCAGCACATTGAGAATGAAGGGGAGGCACTCCAGTGGCTCATTGAGAAATGTGGGAGCAGGTACTACGTCTTTGACAGTAAGGGTAATGCCACTGACACTGAGGTCACAGAGCTGCTGGAGAAGATAGAGGAGATGGTGGCAGGCAACAATGGGAGCCACTTTGAAGTTGAGGGTGCAGTGTTGCAGAACATTGAGGAGAAGAGAAGGTGGAGAGATCGGAAGAAAGACGTCTGAAAACACAGAAGGAAAGGAAGAAACTAAATGCACTTCTGAAAGGTTGGTATATCTACTCAGGAGTGAATCACACATCTTAATAAATAAATGGTCAGGAGAGACAATATGAACCACATGATTAAATATGCTCTAAGCAACAATTCCACCTGCACATACCCATTTATTATACCTCCACAAAATTAAATGGTTAAATGGTTGTATGTTCTATGTTTTTATGAACTTGAATTGATATTTTATGAATTTCTTTTATACAGAGGAGACCCACATCCTAACCAAACTGAGATTCCTAATGCTGGGGTGGGTCTTTGTTGGGAAAAGTGCTGCTGGAAACGCCATCTTGGACACTTCTAAGTTTGAGGCTGGAAGGAGAAGCGTAAAATCTACACAACAGTCGGGTAAGGTTGGGGGGAGGCAAGTCACTGTCGTGGACACACCCGGATGGTGGAAATTCTTTCCGGCCGAGTTCACTTCTCCCTCGGTGAAGTCAGAAATACTGAAGGATTCCTGTAGACACAGCGTTTGCTGAGGAACAGAGGAAGGTGACACAGGACAACATGAAGCTGCTAGGAGAGGGAGTCTGGAGACACACTATAGTGGTCTTTACCCGGGGGGCATGTCTGGGAGGCACAACTATCGAGCAGCACATTGAGAGTGAAGGGAAGGCCCTGCATTGGCTTATAGAGAAATGTGGGAACAGGTATCAAGTCTTTGACAGTAAGGGTAAAGACACAGACGCTCAGGTCACAGAGCTGCTGGAGAAGATAGAGGAGACGGTGGCAGGGAAACATTTATTTTGCCTGAGCACTGAGATCCATAAACCAGTGGAGACAGGGATCATTCCACGGGCAGATGATGAAGCCACTGAGAAGATTTCACAACTTCTCAATCAGGAATGGGATCGGAGAAACTGGGAGAATTTGGAAATAGCAAAGACATCAATTCCACCAATTCTAAAGGGAAATAGGAGTATGTCTGCTGGACCTAACTGTGAGTAATCACTTTTCTCTCTCTCTTTACCCCAGCATGCTTTGTTCGAAGTTCTTCATTGTTATTGTTTTTCCTGAACAGTCATTGGAGACAAGCCACCCCTGGAGAGCTCTGGACTGGGAGAGGGAGAAATCACAATGGAAGATCCGAGGGAGGATCAAGGTGTTAGCAGTAAGCAAACAGTCTTCTTATACCAGAATATACATCCTTTCCTCAATTCCACCCTCCTCATACTGTCTCCATTCAATGTAACCTTGTGCATATGTACCATAGAGATAGATGGAGGACTCATCTTTGTATATGTGCCATTATAATGTCTGTGACAGCATGGGCAGCTTCATTGAGGCTATATCCATTTTAAAGTAGTCCATTTTCTTCTTCACGATTGGCTGATCTCTACTGATGACCTGGTTGGGCTCGCTCCAATCGAGTCATCAGGAGGGATCAGCCAATGAAGTAGGAAGTCCCACCCAGTTGACTACCTTAAAATGGTGGAAGCCCTCAATGGTGCTTGGCGTGCTGCCCATGCTAATACAGACTTTTGGCCACTAGAGGCCTCTATCTTTCTCTATGATCTGTTCTTATGTCTTTTTTTGCTTTCCATAGCAGGCGGTCAACAATTAGAAAGATTGCAGTCGATAGATCCGGAGGTGAGAAAACAGTGGAAGGAACTGCTGGAGAAGGAGTGGAGTCGGAGAGAGATAGCTAGTCAGTTGAATCTCACCATCTCATGGTGAGTGGCTGGTAACTTTGGATGATCTGCATCGGTTTTAAATTCACCGAAATGTTTCTGTCACAGAAATCTGTTCTCTAGCTACAGCCTCTCTATGGGTCTCTGATGCCTAAATAATAGCTTAGTAATGCCGATACTGTCAGGTTTTGGCCAGGACTGTTCAGGTTTTGTTCACTAGATGTCCCCCTTGCACCTTTTTTGTACCTTTTGTTTTTTCTTGCCCTAATTATTGTTTGCACCTGTAAGTCATTCCCTTGTTAGTATTTAACCCTGTGTGTTCCTCAGTTCCTTGCTCAGTGTTTGTATGTTAGCACCCAGCCCCAGCCTTTGTGAACATTTTTCTCTTGTTGAATTTTCCAGAGGTTCTCTGGTTTTGTTCTCGTGTATTTTTGGATTGATCTTTTGAGGTTTGTTTTTTCCCTTGCTGTTTTTACCACTTTGTGGATTTTCTTTTGTATTTTGGAAGATATCTATTTTTTATTAAACCACCATCTCTAGTACTGCTGTGTCTGCCTCATCTTCTGGGTTCTGCCAATTATTAGTGACTGTTTCTCGCACCGGGTCCTGACAGATACAGAGTAGAAGTATTCAATCAACGATTTACTGACATTTTGATATGAATGCATTTTTATTGGGCAAAACAAATCTCAGACGCAATATTCGGACATGATCAGCAAGGATTTCCCTGTTGTTGAAGTTATATTGTGCCACAGATAACATCTCCGAGCCAGACGCTGAAGAGCTGAAGAGATCCCGTCACAAAGTCTTAGCGTGGCTGAAGAGCTCTGGATATGGCACTGCCTCTACCCCAAGTATGGACAGTATACACAGCAGTAAGACAGAGGACTTCGTGACAGATGTGGGCAACTAGTTCAGATGAAAAGAAACATCAGGTTATAATCGTATCTAGTTTAGGAGTGAATCTGACTGGTATCTGCAGACGTAAACCAGGCTACAGAGGTGTGAGAGATTGCTAGACGTTGAGAGCTCTAGTTTAACTACAGGGTGGCAGTTAGCCTAGCGGTTTGAATGGTTCGAATCCCCAAGCCGAATAGGTGAAAAATATGTTGATGTTTCCTTGAGCAAGGCATTTAACCCTAGTTGCTCGGGATAAGAGTGTCTGATAAATGACGTAAATGTAACTAACACTGTGATGCTATATTGTTTTGCAATCACGATAGAACATCAGAATGTGTGCTGACATTCTTTCACCACGTTGAAAGATGTTCCTCATCTCCACTTTGTAAACAGAACAAAAATAATAACTACGGTGGGGCAGACAGTGGCGCTGTTTCCCTTTAAAGCTTTAACTCGGTAATATGTTTAACTTATGTCTTACTTTTTGATTTGTAAATATATTATTTACAGTAGATTATTTTCAAACTGAGTACATATATTACACATATTGCTGCCTTAAACAATCTTTGATTATTGTCCTATGCATTATGTATTTTAACATGCACTACCCTTAACAAACAGTTTATTGTAAAAAAAAATCATGTTTTTTTAAGTCTAAAATGTTTCTATGTAATTGGTCAAAACATGTATTTAACTATTAAATAAAGAATTTGATTAAAACAATGGAGTCACACAATATGTGAACAGTGTAGGTTACTGTAATTCACTCTGGATAGTGTCTATTAGCAAATCACTAAATGTAGGTCTAAATATGAAATGTACAGCCTCTGCAGTCCCGGAGCAACGCCGTCCCGGAGCACCGCCGTCCCGGAGCACCGCCGTCCCGGAGCACCGCCTTCCCGGAGCACCGCCGTCCCGGAGCACCGCCGTCCCGGAGCACCGCCGTCCCGGAGCACCGCCGTCCCGGAGCACCGCCGTCCCGGAGCACCGCCGTCCCGGAGCACCGCCGTCCCGGAGCACCGCCGTCCCGGAGCACCGCCGTCCCGGAGCACCGCCGTCCCAGGGCACCGCCGTCCCGGAGCACCGCCGTCCCGGAGCACCGCCGTCCCGGAGCACCGCCTTCCCAGAGCAGTCCCGGAGAACCGCCGTCCCGGAGCAGTCCCGGAGCAGTCCCGGAGCACCACCGTCCCGGAGCACCGCCGTCCCGGAGCACCGCCGTCCCGGAGCACCACCGTCCCGGAGAACCGCCGTCCCGGAGCAGTCCCAGAGCACCGCCGTCCCGGAGCAGTCCCAGAACACCGCCGCAACTAGTTATATTTTACAGCGAAGGCTGCAGCAGAAGCTAACTCCTAATGTCGGCGCACACGCCTGTGTGCAATTGGCTGGGAGAGAATGCATGGTGGGAGTTTGGCTGGGAATCCTGCAGTCCTGGCTCACATTATGCAGTATTTATTTGATCATTTATTATGGATAGGCCTATTGGTTCATAGCCTAGCCTACCTGATGGTGGACAGTAAGGTATTGGCCTCCTGCTGGCTGTTGAATGGGCTGGTTTTGGAACATCTGGGCAAAATGTAAACACCCCCTTTGCTGAGTATCATTCACTACACTGGAGCCTAGGTTACTTTCGAGTAAAGCAATACGCTATACTATAACTCACTCCAATGGTCTACAGAGAGTATCTAACCAACGTTGTGGAGTCGGACTTGAAAGGAGAAACCACTAATGCACAACTAGCTGCTGGTCTCCAGAGCGCCTTGTCAGTCCTTCAGGCTGTGACTTGACACGTTTAGATTACAGCGTTTACAATAAAAAATAGAATGTGTGTGTGTGTGCCTGTTTGCAGACGTGTGGAGATGTGTGTGTGCACGCCGCACCTGTTTGTCAATGTGGTGATGTTTAGCCTGTATGTTGGTCCATCCCATTGTTGTACGTAACATAGATGAGTAGATATGTCAGCATGATCAAGGTTGTGTCCACACAGACACAGTGATGTCTCACACTGCACTGGTGCTCGTCACTCAATAAAAGCCCACTGTTGTACCTTTGATGCTCAGTAATATTAGTGTGTGTGTTTGGGTGTGTGGCTTAGCATCGGACAATATTTTACTCCTGATACATGGTTGTGCCGTGTGCAACCACAACAAATAGTCTCGTCATAGGTTACTGTACACTGTGTGCTCTTAGAGCAAAAATGGAGTCCCAACAATATTTTCTTACCTTATCAGGACCACAATGTTCTGACAAGTCACCAGAATGTCCTGACAAGTTAGGAAAACATGAACAATTTTGGCTTTTTTCTTGTTCTCAATTTGTTTCAATGTTATTTTAGACTTAGGTTTAGGGGATAAGGTTTAAAGGGAGACTTCAACGCTAGACACTATTTAGGGTGTGTTTCCAGTCTCCCTACATAATTATGAGTGACAAGAGGTGTTTCAGACATAATTATGCACATGTTTGCGCCGGGAGAGTTCAACCAATGACGTCATTCATCATTTTTTATTTTTTGCAATTATTGTGGACTCTGTGTTTCGTTGATTGCGCAATCATGCTACCAGCGAGTAGATATGGTGGTCCTTGTTCAATAGAGCCATTAGACTTGTCTCAACGTTGTTCTTATCTGCCACGACATTGCATGATTTCTAGGTTGATACATTTTCGAGACCAGCAAGCAATGTTGGGGAGCCATGGTCAGACTCCGACTGGTGTTGCCTATGCGGGTGCTGTCCAGCCATTTCGACAGAACAGGAATGTCTGTGATGCAACTAATTAGGTCGCAGACAATTTTTACTGGAGAGGGTTACTGCAGACCCCATGGATCGTGTGTCTGTGACAGACCATCAAAGTTTCAACGGACATATGGATAGAGGTGTGCTAGAGACATTCTTCAGAACCTCGAAGTTAAACTGGCGACAGCAGCCCAGACCAGCCGGACCAGGAGGGCACAATGACAAAGGAGTAAGTTGTTTTGCTGTTGCTAGCTAGCAACATAAGCTCTCGTATAACTTGATGATCGATTCGGCCATAACGGGGCTTGCTAGTACCACTACAAGCAAAGCTAGCCAAGTTGGGCCAGCCGTCTTTGTTGGCTATACACAAAATGTAATGTAGTCTGATGCTATAGCTAGCAAGCCTAGCTAGCCTCAGTGCATCTTATTAGGAGCTAAACTAGAGAAGTGTTTTGATGATTATGATGCAGAGTAAAGGAATTACTTTATGACTTATGTTAGTCTTTGAGTAACTATACCTGCGTGTTGTAGCTAGCTAGCTAGCTAACGTCTATGAGATGTGTACCTTTCTGCATCGTGCTGCTACAGAAGGAATACAAACAGCACACAACAAAATGAAAGTTTAATATCATTTTGGTCATTCTCTTAAAGACAATATCGCTTGGTGGCCTACAGACTCTTTCAGAGTTTGTTTTACGTGGGGAGAAGCTGGGCACAGGACACCAAATCGCCTTGCTTGCGTGTGTAACGGATGTGAAATGGCTAGCTAGTTAGCAGTGGTGCTCGCTAATAGCCTTTCAATCGGTTACGTCACTTGCTAGGAGACCTTGAAGTAGTGGTTCCCCTTGCTCTGCAAGGGCCGTGGCTTTTGTGGCGCGATGGGTAACGATGCTTCGTGGGTGACTGTTGTTGATGTGTGCAGAGGGTCCCTGGTTCGCGCCCGGGTCGGGGCGAGGGGACGGACGTAAAGTTATACTGTTACACGTGTGTTGTTGGGGCCCTTCATGCAATTTATCCCTCACATGATGGATAGTATGTTGGATACAAATAAGTTGATGACTCAAGAGGAGATGTGAAAGGTCCATAACAACAATCTCCCCTTGCATCAAAGTGACTCCGATCACCTCGCTGCACCCACCCAACATATGAAAATATTCCCTTTGTCGAATTGTAGTATTTATTATTACTGTATATACTGTATGTCATAAATTGCCATAACTGTTCCTGCATACTGCTGTGTAAACTCACCTTGGTCTCCAGACCAAATAAACTTGAAAACAAGCCAAGTATACTTATTTGTTTCATTGACAGACTAATCTCCTGTTTTATTGAAACATGTTTATCTGCCAACAAATGAAAGTTGAATTGGTACATCAACTCCCTGCATCATTTATTTTTAGCAGTAAGATTGTAGCTAGTTACATTTAATGTACTCGGCCTTGAATGTGATTTGAACTAATAACCCCTTGTTGGCTACAACCTGTAATGTCTTGTTACAGTGCAGCTACAGCACCAGATCTGTAAGCATAAAAGAGATATGGCCACAGATTTATTGGCAAGAATGCATTTCTGCACTTTGCTAAAACCTACCCAGAATCACGTAAATAATTAAACAATTATCACCACCAATGCTCAAGGACACTTGATGTAGAGTAAACAATAATTATTTGGGGATTTGAAACTGCAACCTCTTGGTTAGAAGTGGATCAATGTTTCTGCAGTGCCACCAGGTTCATACCTTTTGTTTGGAACATATATTAACACACTCTCAAAAAAGAAGGTATGGTTAGGGTACAGTGTTGATCCCCGGTGTACAAAAAGGTAAAAGGTACACTTCCCAGGTACACATATAAACTCACATGGTACAGTTCGGTACCTTGTAGGTATGAGAGATTTTTCTACCCAATATTTTGAATATAAGGTACGATCATCACTCCACTTTAAAATATAGGTGTGAACAATGTACTGGTTAGAGCTCATTAGCATATTTGGCGGCATGGTTAAATATATGTATATTTGTGCCAACCATCAGAGGAAGTGTTGGAGCAGTTTAAGTGTTTGATGGTTATGCTAATGTAGGTTGAGAAATTCCTTTAAACATGGCTCTGCAAATGTTGTAAGTGACGAGCTGCACTGAAAAGAGGTTATTGTGCATTTTCCAGTAACTTAATAGAAACTTGTTGCTGTGAGTTCGTCCATTTTTAACAGCAAACTACTTATCTGTAAGTTATTGTAAAATCAAACTACTTACTGGCAAAACATTGCACAGGACACCAGGCAGAAATGCCTTCTCGAACATGTGAATTTTCATGTGCCTTAATAACAAACTTGTATGCCATCTGTAAATATTAATACAATTGTTATATTACAAGCCTTGTTGGTTAAGCCACAGAAAAGGCGGGCAACCTTCCCACTACCAATGATTGGCTGATATAATGAGTGGGCTGGATATGCCGAGAGAGGAGTTTGGATTGGTCTAACATATTGAAGGTGTCTGTCTATTTGAGCTCGTCAGTCTGTGTTGGTAATCCTGTCGAACGCTGATTTAAAAAAAATATATTGTGTAGTGGAGCTGCATAAGTGTTGCTCTCCATTTTCTGGAGGATCAAGTTTTGAAATCAGTGGAATTAAAGTATGATAGCTAAAGAGATGGAGAAAACACCAGTCCCCGGATTACATCTTCAAACTAAGGGCAACCGTGGTATGGCATTCCTGACTGGAATGCATGTTGATGTATGCAGGTAAGATAGTCTAGCGTTAGCTAGCTACAGTTTCAGATATTACACATTTCTAATTTAGACAAAGTTGTTTCATTTCAAGCTAAAGTGTACTGTTAGCTAGCTAACGTTAGCTGGCTGGCTCCTTAGTTGTTATTATTTGTTTCCCAGAGCAATTTGCGTTTCTAGTTAGAGCCTAATGTTAGGCATTGTTGGCACTTTGTTCATTGTTGTTTAACTAGCTAACGTTAGCTGGCTGGCTCGTTAGCTAACGATAAGTGGCATGTGTACAACACCCGTTGAATATGGCCGGTGTCAGTAAACGTCTGCAGAAAAGCGTAATGAAATTGTTGCCAGCAGAGCTAGTTAGGCTGTTTTCATGTTATCCAGAGGTAAACAAATCATCAGCCAGAGCGTCAAGTGTGCGCTTCAAGAGCAAAACGATATAGGTGGGGCTAAAGAGGGTGTGAACGATGCTGAATGGGTGTAGACAAAGAAAAGCTCTTCACTAGATACCAAAACATTCAAATGCGATTTTCTCAAAAGTGAGTTTACAAGTTGATCAACTTTCAAAGCAAAATTACTTTCCCATTGTTCCTTAAATGCAGTGTATGATATACCATTTTCTAGCTCTGAGTCTCAACTTTTATCCAATGTAAAAAAAAAACACCATTTCACATTTTGCTATATAAGACCCGAATCCAGGTGGTGAGTCACATATGCACATCACTTGCAGCATACTGTAGCAGCGGCAGCCTATCAGAAGATTCCAGGAGTGGCTTATTTGTGGTGCGGCTTTCAGCAAGTTCTTTTTGGTAGTGATGGGGAAACAAAACTTCCTGAAGCATTGATCATTTCCAGCCAATTAGGTCGAAAATAGGTTCATTGCTCGAGGCTTTGATTAACACGCTAGTGGCACCTGCTGATCAGAAGAATTTAGAACAGACAAATTATTAGAGACGCCACCGCACACGCCGTGTCCTTTTTGTCTTCTACCAAACCAATACCAAACCAATCAGGTGGTTGTTCGACAAAATGAAGCTTCGGACGCCATTGATCACGTGCTTCTGATGCAAGCATCGGCACACTGCTTCGAAAGTAAACTGCTTAGCGATTTTGACGCATGCCTCGGAGCTCCAGTATCAAACGTAACATCACTACTTTTTGGTCTCCCATGAGCGGGAATGTCATCCCAGTTAATATGCTCTGTTGAATTCTGGTCATAAACATTAGCCTTGTATATTGTCAGTTAACAAGGCTGACATAATGTAAGTGACAAAGAGCCATGCAATTTTTAATTCATAGCTAGTCACCATGTTACTGTAATACTCACTTACCTATGTACCAGACCGTCAGGTCAGTGAGTGTGACAGATTAGCTACAGTAAGTTACTGTGAATTTTATAATAAACTACTTGCAACTAGTTTATAGTAAATTATTAATTGTATTATATTTCAGTCTTCTGTGATGTATATAAAGGTTAACAGTGGGATGCAAACTCAAAATGGAATACATTTCAACTCTATATCCAACATGGTACAGGCGTCTTCTTTTTTAAATTCCATAACTATGTGTGTGAGGTGAAGACTTTTGCTTCAAAGTAGATTTGTTTAAGACTGCCAAGAGTCACTCTGTGTGACCCTGATTTAGCCCACTGCAATAAAAGGTTAACAGTGCCGCTCTTGAGTGTCACAAGTTCTTATAAAGAAAACTGACAGTGTCAAAAGAGGTGCTCAACCTTCATCAACATAACGATGAAACCACTTAAACTGGTACAACATTTCCACTGACGGTTGGCACAAATACAACATATTTTAGACAATTCCCCCAAATACACAGCACATTGCTCCCAACTACATTTAAAAGTGCAGTAATGATTGTACCTAATCCTGTGTTCGTAACCAAGTGGGAAGTGGGAATTTACCACATACGACTGGGAAAAATCCACTTGAACGGCCCTCCAACTGGTAATTACTAGTAGAAAATGTGTCTATCATTCCTGAGCTCTGACTTCTCCCACATGGTGATCACCAGCATTGTTGGCAGTTACAGTGCCTTCACAAAGTATTCACATACGTTATATTTTTCCACATTTTGTTGTGTTACAGCCTGAATTTAAAATATATTAAATTGAGATTATTGGTCATTGGCCTACACACAATACCCCAGAGTCTAAATATGTTTTTACAAATGTTTACAAATTTAGAAAAAATGAAAAGCTGAAATGTCTTAATTCAATAAGTATTCAACCCCTTTGCTATTGGAAGCCTGAATAAGTTTATGAGTAAATTTGTTTTTAACAAGTCGCATAATAAGTTGCATGGACCCACTCTGTGTACAATAATAGTGTTTAACATGATTGTTTTATGACTACATCATATACAATTATCTGTCAGGTCCCTTAGTCACGAAGTAAAATTCAATCACAGATTCAACCACAAAGACCAGGTTGGTTTTCCAATGCCTCGCAAAAAAGGGACATCTATTGGTATATCGGTAAATAAACAAATTGGCAGACATTGAATATCCATTTGAGCATTGTGAAGTTATTAATTACACTTTGGATGGTGTATCAATACACCCAGTCACTACAAAGAACTCAGTTGCCATAGAGGAAGGAAACAGCTCAGGGATTTCACCATAAGGCCAATGGTGACTGTAAAACAGTTACAAAGTTTAATGGCTGTAATAGGAGAAAATGTAGGATGGATCAACAACATTGTAGTTACTCAACAATAGTTACTAACCTAACTGACAGAGTGAAAAGAAGGAAACCTGTACAGAATTTAAAAAAATGCAAAACATGCATCATGTTTTCAACAAGGCTAAAGTAAAGTATTAAAATAGTAATACTGCAAAAAATGTGTCAAAGCAAAGAACCTTCTGTCCTGAATACAAAGTGTGATGTTTGGGGCAAATCCAATACAAAACAATACTGAGTACCACTCTCCATGTATTCAAGCATAGTGGT
This sequence comes from Salvelinus alpinus, assembly GCF_045679555.1. Lineage (NCBI taxonomy): Eukaryota > Metazoa > Chordata > Actinopteri > Salmoniformes > Salmonidae > Salvelinus > Salvelinus alpinus. The sequence goes on from NC_092109.1 coordinate 10,255,909, forward strand.
GGCTGCATCATGTTATGGGTATGTTTGTAATCGTTAAGGACTGGGGAGTTCTTCAGGATAAAAAAGAAACAGAACGGCGCTAAGCACAGGCAAAACCCTAGAGGGCAACCTGGTTCAGTCTGCTTTCCACCAGACACTGGGAGAGGAATTCCCCTTTCAGCAGGACAATAACCTAAAACACAAAGCCAAATCTACACTGAAAATGCTTAGCAAGAAGACAGTGAATTTTTCTGAGTGGCCGAGTTAAAGGTCTGACAAAAATTAGCTTGAAAATCTATTGCAAGACTTGAAAATGGTTGTCTAGCAATGATCAACAACCAATTTGACAGAGCTTGAATTATTTTTTAAAGTATAGTGGTAACTGTTCTTCTCGAGGATGTAACAATAGAAGTAGCCGATGCCAATTATCTACATGGATACTGAAAAGACTATACAAAAGAGGAATTGTAGCATGTATTTCAATAACTGTTCTATGGATGTGTGTGTGTGTGTGTGTGTGTGTGTGTGTGTGTGTGTGTGTGTGTGTGTGTGTGTGTGTGTGTGTGTGTGTGTGTGTGTGTGTGTGTGTGTGTGTGTGTGTGTGTGTGTGCATATGAATGAGAGTGTGAACTATGGTGAATATGAATATGTGTAGGACAGCGGAAGAAAATTTGTGCGTAGAGGCATCGGGTATATGTTGAATGAGTAAGTCGATGTATGGATAGGTGTAAATGTGTCTGAGAAAAAGGGAGGGTGCATGGGAAAAGATGTGGGACAAACTTCACTTGGGTGACTAAGGGTTGGCAAGGATGAGAGGTTGTGACAACCTTAGCTTCGGTGGGAAAAGGGTGGTTAAGGATGGCAGGGTGTGACAAGCTTGGCTTGGTGGGGAGGTAAAGGTGGGAGGAAAACTGGGAGCGTGTCATTGATGTGCGTACTGGGAGCGGAGTCAGGTGCAGGAGAGCAGAGACTTGTGAACACGCGCACACTTTATTAAGGCAGGAGAAACCAGACGGACGCCACTGCGTCAAAACCTCCAGCCAAATGGCAAAAGTGATAAACACGGAATAAACGAACACCAGTCTAGCGTGTCAAAACTGACACGTAACACAAAACAATTTCACACAAAGACGCTACATAAATACATGTAGTGTGATTGGGGAATGAAAACCAAGTGTGCAGGGAACAAGACAAAACAAATGGATAAATGAAAAATGGAGCGGCGATGGCTAGAAAGCCGATGACGTCTAACGCCGAACGCTGTCCGAACAAGGAGAGGAGCCGACTTCGGTGGAAGTCGTGACACAAACTTTTTGCTTGGGAAAGAGGGAAGGAAGTAAGGATTTATCTATACAACAATGTAATTGTATTTATTTTTGTGACTTGCAAATCAGCTGTAAAATAAATAATAGTTCTGGACAAATTAGGAGGTCAAATCATTATTATTCCTTGTTTGTGATTATATTTAAGATCCAATGGTGGTTATTAGCGAGAGTGGAGATGGGCTTATTAAAGGGATCAGGATGGGGGAGCTTGGAAGGCATCAGACACTCCCTTGAAGTGGGTTTTGGTGCCTCCACTCATCTCACTTTGGTCTCTCGGTGGACCCACTCTCCCCAGGTAGAGCCCCATCAGCCATTATACTTTATTTTAATTCACAAGGTATTACAAACTGACCACAGTATTTAAGTGGCAGTCTTTCTCCAATGTGTTTACAATGACATCATCCACAGATTTCTGGTACATTAGGAGAGGAGTTGGAGCTTAAAAGCCCTAAAAGGGAACAGCACCTCAAAGTACAAAGAAGTACTTGCTATATGTTTTATGTTCCTACATGTTCACACGTTTTAAATACTCTATGTCATGTATACAATAAATTTGTATTCATACTCTGACTCCCATATCCATGAGATGTCCACAGCTTTCATTTGACATGACTGCTGTAATGTTTTATCTGGTTCTTCAATGAAAGACGGAACAGACAAGGCAAACTTTGATTGTATACAAGTAGAAGCCAGCAAAATCCAACTTATTACATGGAATGTGCACAGGTTCTTGAACATTTAAATAGATTGTCAGCAGATGGGTTTTTTCTGTAAGAGTTACAATAAATAAATAAAAATAAAAAATGCAATATTTAAAGAGAAGTTGGGTTGGAGAGATCTATGCTGCCACCTAACAGTAGTAACAGTAGAGATGTAGGCATCCTGATGTATAAGAATACACACTTTTCCCTCATATCTGAACATACGGACCAAATGTTTTATTGTACATTACACGGGGGAAAATACACATTGATTTCAAGGCAAACCTGGTGTTTTAGATATAATTCAAGCTATTTTAGATCAAACCCAGACAGGAACTATTATTTTAGGTGGTGACCTGAATCAGTAATTCAGCAAGTTAGACAGACATCACAATAAAAAAGGGAAATTCAAGGAACCTTCAAAGAGGCTGAAAAAAGTACTCTTTACAAATATTTTACAGGACACCTGGAGATTATTATTTCCAACTACAAGTAAGAAAAGCTATTTAAGAATTGACTCCATTTTATTTCCAAAAATGCACTCAACAATATACTGTTCTGGGTTCTAAAATCCATGATGTAGTGATATCGGATCATTCTCCTGTATCATGCTTAATTACACCAACAGGAAATACACTTAGTGACAGAATATGGAGAATGAACAGCGATCATTTTCAACATCCGAAATGTATTAAAATATGTAAATGAAAAAATAAAGACCGTTAACATTACAAATGTAGACATAGAGGACAGAGAAAAGCCAACCACCGAACATAATTTGGGATGCTTTAAAGGCATACATTATGGGAAGGATAATCTCATACTCTGAAAGAGTTAGACATTTTAATTAAATACAAATACAGTGGGGAGAACAAGTATTTGATACACTGACAATTTTGCAGGTTTTCCTACTTGCAAAGCATGTAGAGGTCTGTAATTTTTATCATAGGTACACTTCAACTGTAAGAGACGGAATCTAAAACAAAAATCCTGAAAATCACATTCTATGATTTTTAAGTAATTAATTTGCATTTTATTGTGTGACATAAGTATTTGATAACCTACCAACCAGTAAGAATTCCGGCTCTCACAGACCTGTTAGTTTTTCTTTAAGAAGCCCTCCTGTTCTCCACTCATTACCTGTATTAACTGCACCTGTTTCAACTCGTTAACTGTATAAAAGACACCTGTCCACACACTCAATCAAACAGACTCCAACCTCTCCACAATGGCCAAGACCAGAAAGCTGTGTAAGGACATCAGGGATAAAATTGTAGACCTGCACAAGGCTGGGATGGGCTACAGGACAATAGGCAAGCAGCTTGGTGAGAAGGCAACAACTGTTGGCGCAATTATTAGAAAATGGAAGAAGTTCAAGATGACGGTCAATCACCCTCGGTCTGGGGCTCCATGCAAGATCTCACCTCGTGGGGCATCAATGATCATGAGGAAGGTGAGGGATCAACCCAGAACTACACGACAGGACCTGGTCAATGACCTGAAGAGAGCTGGGACCACAGTCTCAAAGAAAACCATTAGTAACACATTACGCCGTCATGGATTAAAATACTGCAGCGCACGCAAGGTCCCCCTGCTCAAGCCAGCGCATGTCCAGGCCCGTCTGAAGTTTGCCAATGACCATCTGGATGATCCAGAGGAGGAATGGGAGAAGGTCATGTGGTCTGATGAGACAAAAATAGAGCTTTTTGGTCTAAACTCCACTTGCCGTGTTTGGAGGAAGAAGAAGGATGAGTACAGCCCCAAGAACATCATCCCAATCGTGAAGCATGGAGGTGGAAACATCATTCTTTGGGGATGCTTTTCTGCAAAGGGTACAGGACGACTGCACCGTATTGAGGGGAGGATGGATGGGGCCATGTATCGCGAGATCTTGGCCAACAACCTCCTTCCCTCAGTAAGAGCATTGAAGATGGGTCGTGGCTGGGTCTTCCAGCATGACAACGACCCGCAACACACAGCCAGGGCAACTAAGGAGTTGCTCCGTAAGAAGCATCTCAAGGTCCCGGAGTGGCCTAGCCAGTCTCCAGACCTGAACCCAATAGAAAATCTTTGGAGGGAGCTGAAAGTCCGTATTGCCCAGCGACAGCCCCGAAACCTGAAGGATCTGGAGAAGGTCTGTATGGAGGAGTGGGCCAAAATCCCTGCTGCAGTGTGTGCAAACCTGGTCAAGAACTACAGGAAACGTATGATCTCTGTAATTGCAAACAAAGGTTTCTGTACCAAATATTAAGTTCTGCTTTTCTGATGTATCAAATACTTATGTCATGCAATAAAATGCAAATTAATTACTTAAAAATCATACAATGTGATTTTCTGGATTTTTGTTTTAGATTCCGTCTCTTACAGTTGAAGTGTACCTATGATAAAAATTACAGACCTCTACATGCTTTGTAAGTAGGAAAACCTGCAAAATCGGCAGTGTATCAAATACTTGTTCTCCCCACTGTACATCACTATCTTAGAAAAAGACCCCCATTTTTATTTGTATGTGCTCGAGAGAACAATACATACTTAGTTTTACCTGCATTCAATACTCATTTCAGGTCAATAATGTTTTATCTGTAAAATAATGAAGGCAGTCTGTAGTTGAGATAGAGCCTGGTCAACCATGGGGGCAATAGCATTTAAGTAAAACAACAATATCATCGGCATTCAAAATCAGGTCTTTTCTTGTTGTTGTCAATATTGTTAATGTAAACAGGAAAAAACTACAGGACAAGGAATTGTCCCCTGCGGGACACCTTTCGTTATGTCCATAAAACCTGATTTATTACCATCAGTAGATACATATTGAGTTCTATCTTTCAAGTGATTTCTAAACCAGCTACGTGCAGCCTGGTCTAAACCAATACCTATCACTCACTGCTAATTCAGAGACAGAGTCTTTCCTCAATTATTGAGGAAAGACTGAATTAGCAGTGAGCGATCAACAGTATCAAAGGCCTTTGACAGGGATTTGAAAAGGGCAGCACAATGGTGTCTTTTATCCATACAGTTAACCACATCATTTATAACTAGAGACGCAGCGGAGATAGAGGCTGGGAGAAGGAAGAGCAGTCGACTGACTGACCAGGGTCAATTAAACAACTGTTTCTCTCAAATAAAAAATCTGCCGAAATAATAAAATGCTGGTTAAAAGCGTCACTTCTCCCATTCTTCTCAGTAATGATGCCAGAGTCAGACAGAACTTGCTTAGAGGTATGGAATAAGAAGAATTTGTATGCTTCAGCGCATTAACGTTCATTAACTGTTTTACAAAATGAGGCTTTCTTCATCGAGATAGTACATCTGTTTCTCAGTTGTCTGAAAGACTTCCAATCCACTACCGAGTCAGTTTTCCTTGCTTTGGCCTAGGCCTTGTGTCTCATCTGATTGAGCTCAGATGCTGTAGCTCAGAAGAAAATCAAGGATTAGATCCAGGGACAATCGGTGCCAACAAAATCATTTTTTTTATGACCATGGCCTTATTTCTATTACAGCATATTGAATGACTGTCATTCATATTCCATTCACCCAGCTTAATGTAAAATTGAAATGTATTGGCTACTACATGATACAACATTTTTCACGATACCCATCATGAGGTTGCTACAACCTAGCCTACGAATGAAAGTGCACAACATACAGTATGTGTATAGGTCGAAGGAAATTTGAGTATTCAAGGTGACAGACAGTGACACATTCAATGGCATCTTGCACACTCTTGCCTGCATCTAGCTGATCTAGGTTGTAATCATTAGTCCAACAGATGCAAACAATAACAAACGTTTTTCAACAGAATTGGCAGAATGAATACACCCCTGATCACACACAAATACAGAACTACAGTAGCAGCCATAGATAAACTGCATGATCACTTTGCTCGTTGTATATATAATTCATTCTCGCATCTCCTCTCACCTTTTCCCGTCACTTGTGGACTTCAGTGCACAATACAACAGCTGCCTGTGACCAGGCGAAAAAACCTTTCCAAGCCAAACTTTCATACTATAACAGCTAACCGCTACATCGTTTTCACCATATTAATGTCATAGTCCACATAGCTACTAGAACTAACGCGTTAGTAAATCTGCTACAATCGTGCAGTACAGTGTACAGCAAGCAATTTAGCAATTACACCAGTTGGCCCAGGTGGCAATAAATTAATAAAACCAAAAGCTTACCTTGACTTTGAAGAGTTCCAGTGTAGGATAGCCATAGCCAGCTAGCTAACATAGCATCCCTCTCTTTGAACCGGGTGTTTAGCCTACTCAAACTAGCTAGCTGCATTTGCTACAGTAGCTAAGTAAGTGAAAGTAAAATATATATATACAGTTGAAGTCGGAAGTTTACATACACCTTAGCCAAATACATTTAAACTCAGTTTTTCACAATTCCTGACATTTAATCCTAGATACAGTGAGTTAGAAGTAAAAAAAATGTTTTTGTCTGTAAACAATTGTTGGAAAAATGACTTGTGTCATGCACAAAGTAAATGTCCTAACCGACTAGCCAAAACTATAGTTTGTTAACATGAAATTTGTGGAGTGGTAGAAAAACGAGTTTTAATGACTCCAAGCTAAGTGTATGTAAACTTCCAACTTCAACTGTATATATATATACTACGAAATATAGCTAGCTTTATCTCTCTCTTTTGCTTCTCCTTAATTAAACGAGGATTAGCATTTTGCAACCAGGAGCAAACATTTATTGGGAACAGAAATATTTTAAGTGGATGCTATGAAATTCTATTTGACATACATACGGTATGGCCACTCCTCCCCCTTTCTGTAATCTGTCACATTTAAAATACATTAGATATAATTATATAGCCTGATATACCGGACCCCCTTTTGCCTTCAGAACAGCCTCACAAGGTGTCAAAAGCGTTCGACAGGGATGCTGGCCCATGTTGACTCCAATGCGTCTCACAGTGTAAAGTTGGCTGGAAGTGCTTTGGGTGGTGGACCATTTTTGATACACACGGGAAACTGTTTAGCGTAAAAAACAGCGCAATAGTTGTTGACACACTCAAACCAGTGCACCTGGCACCTACTACCATACGCTGTTCAAAGGCACTTAAAAATGTTGTCTTGCCCATTCATACTCTGAATGGCACACATAAACAATCCATGTCTTAATTGTCTCAAGGCAAAACATTATTCCCTGTCTCATCCCCTTCATCTACACTGATTGAAGTGGATTTATAAAGTGATATCATTAATGGATCATAGCTTTCATCTGGATTCACCTGGTCAGTCTATGTCATGAAAGAGCAGGTGTTCCTAATGTTTTGTACACTCAGTGTACATTATATGGCGGGACTTCAGATAAGGCCGATCTGTAAAAGGTGGTCAGGGGCAATGGTTGGATAAATCAGTGGCATAGCCAAGAATTCATTGGTGGTAGGCCTGCAGAAACTTGGAAGGGGAAAAGCGACTAACTTCGACTAACTTCCAGATTCTACTATCACACCCTGATATGTTTCACCTGTCCTTGTGCTTGTCTCATCCCCCTCCAGGTGTCGCTCATCTTCCCCATTATCCCCTGGGTACTTATACCTGTGTTCTCTGTTTGTCTGTTGCCAGTTCGTCTTGTTTGTCAAGTCAACCAACGTTTTGTCTCAGCTTCTGCTTTTCCCCAGTCTCTCGTTTTCTCGCCCTCCTGGTTTTGACCCTTTGCCCCTTTGCCCCTACTCTGGATTACCGACCTCTGCCTGACCTGACCCTGAGCCTGCCTGCCGTCCTGTACCCCTGCCCCACTACTCTGGATTATCGACCTCTGCCTGTCTTGACCTGTTGTTTGCCTGCCCCTGTGGCTGTGATAAACATTGTTACGTCAACACAGTCTGCATTTTGGTCTTACCTGAAACGTGATATCTGAGAGAAAATGCTGCATTTTTAAAGTTAATTAAAGCTCAAATATAGGTGTGTTGACTGTGATAAAGGCACTGTAATATTAACTCTCTTATTTGCTAAATGAGCAAATGAAATAGGCAGAGGCATGGTGCATTTAGCCGCAGAAGCACAGTGACATATGCCTCAATGCAGTCATGTTCATGGATTACTGGTGGTGTGGCTTTCAGTTAGTTCTTTTTGGCAAACCATCCAGTGAGAGTGAATGTAATTTCATGTCATCTGCTCTGTTATATTTAATCAAATCTGACTAACCCAGTGCACTGCTTAACTACTATTTATATCTGAGGGTTTTTGCATGTGTAGGTAAAAAGACAAATAATGTCCCATTTGGAACATTGATAATTAAAGATCATTTTATTTTTGGTGGGTGTGCCTTGGCCCAACCAGCCCCACCGATGCCTACACCCCTGGGTTAAATAGGTCTATTTAACCAGCTTGGTATAAAATAACAGCATGTCTAGTTTGATGGTAGGTTACTCACATTATGTAATATTAATTTGATCATTTATTATGCACATGCCTATTAGTTTGTAGTCTACCTGATGTACAGACAGGAATCTTTTGGCACCCTGCGGGCTGTTGAATAGGCTTGTTTTGAAACATCTGGGCAAAATGCAAACACCCCCTTTGCAGAGTAGCCTACCATTCACGGCAAATCAGCGTACTTCCGCGTAAAGCAATTAGGCTACTATCACTCACTCCATTGGTCTACCCTACAGATAGCATCGAAGCAACGTTGCGGTGTCTTCAAAGGAGAAACTGCGTAATGCGCAATAGCTGCTGGTCTCCAGTGCGCCTTGTCAGTCCATCAGGCTGTGACACTTATCGTTTCGAAAGCAGCAGCGCACCACACAGAGAGAGAACGAGCAGGAGAGAATGGAGAAAAGTGAAGAGAACGACGATGAAGCCTCCTCGTCCTCGTCCCACCAAAACACAATGTGGAAACAATTTCAAGCGAGAGCCAAACCCATCCTTAGCCCCAAACTCAGCGCCAGAAACCCAGATGAGAAAAAGGAGAAGGGATCATTGTGGATGTTTCGCAAGAAGAAAAAACACCCTGTTTTGGATCGGGTGATCTCCTCCTCACAGCCCGACCTATTCTCCGAACCGGTGGGTTTTGACTTGCAGGAGTCGCCCCTCTGCGGCAAAGTGGACCCGAGCACCAGCCACAGCTCCAGACAGGCGGGCGAAGAGACGATGCAGCCCGACACACAGGGAGTCGTTGGCGGCTCGGGAATCCCGAAGCCCACGCTAGTACAGCTGGTGCAGTCCCACCACAAGAGCTCTTCGCTGGGGTCCTCGTGCCTGGAGAGGCTGGTTGCGGACCCTTCAGTGAGTGGTAGTGACAGCGATGTAGGAGAGAAGGAGGCACAGCTGGATAAAGCTGACCTGCAGGTAAGGATCAATGAAACAAAGAGACCGCTATAGCCTATCTCTATTAGCCCTACATGAGTAATTTCTTTGCAGCATGTACATGGAGCCTATATATATATAATGTGGGCTATAGTAGCAATATTAGAGCTACAGGCAATTGCGATGTGTACTGTACCACCCCGTTACAATATATTCTAGCTCTAACACTCCCCTGGATAATCTTTTGTAGCCTTTATTTAGGGTTCTAGGCTAACCATCATTTCCATTGAAGCTGCTAAAATGAACTACTATGCTGGTGTAAAACAGCACCCGCATCATCAAAGGAAGTTACCTTTAGCTAACAACCAAAGACAACAGTACCTTGGGATGCTCGACCAAACAAATATGAACAGTTTCATTTGTTTAACAGTTCATTTGGGTAAGTAAACATTCATTGCATAACAATACCTGCAGGACAGGTTGACCTGATGGTCGTATGGTTCACCTTTTAGTTTTGTGTGTGAGCGTGCATGCATGATATGTGTCTTCCAGCTAAGACAACAGCTGTAGACTATACCTGTAGCCTGACCAGACCTGTTGACTACAGGTTACAGTTGTGTGTCTTTACACAATGACAAGACAGATCATATTTCATAAAATAAGAAAAACACAATCCCTGGGTTTTTGGAAGGGAGGGGGTAATAGAAGTGTATATATAGTTAGCTAAAGATCTGCTTTCCTCTGAGAGACAACAAATTGGTGTCCAAGTGGGTCTGAGATAAGACAATGTAAGACCATAGTGTTTCTGAAAAGGAGAATGTGTGTGTGTTTGTTGTGTGGGGAAGGGAAGGGAGTAGAAATGCATGATCTAAGAGTATGGAGCCAGATAGCTGCCAAAAGGTTGAACGTGCTTATCGTTAGGATCGTAAGAACAGCCATGCGTGAAACATGAAACGTAAACGTGAAATGTCATCTGTGAACATACAAACACCATGTTACGATTATGGTTAAAACATTTAGGCTTGAACTAATCTCGTGTTGCAATTCTGACGTACAATAATACCTTTCAGAGTTTTGGCCGTTTCATCTTACCAACAAAAACAACCTACACCAAACAGCCTGTGCGGAGTGCTACGTGAACAAGCATAACACGGTATAAAAAAACGGAAGTCAGGGAAACCCGGAAAGAGGTATCCTGCGCATTTTCAAGTTAAAAGTCTCAATTCCCTAATACTCAGTTGAGTTTACTTCACATTTAGGTAGCTAATGTACTGGATTTGTTCACCAGCGCAAGTCTAGATACCACTAGCTGTAATTTGCCTACAACAGTGAAGTTTCAGTCCAATAGGTATATCTCTACAGCATGGACATATCTCTGGGTGACGTGGACATCCCCATGCATGCACCTTATTAATTCAATATTGCACCATCCCTTTCTCTGGGCTCTGTCTGCAATCATAACCAGTAGTATCTACCAGGAATAATGAAACTGAATAATACTATATGTTTGGTGAATCTATGAATTATGTATGAACGCTCTTTGACACTCAAAATATTATAATATAGAATATTTAGATATGTATTTCATCACTCAAAATCGTGCCAAAGCATATTTTGTAGGCAGGGTTAATATGATTTTAAAATAAAGAACATATTAACTTTGAAACGAACAAGGTAGTTGTTAAACGTAGGCTAAGTCTGACATTAGGTAGTCTCCATATAGGCTATTCCCTATATCGCAACACTTTTCATTATAGGCCTACACTTCAAAAGATACCCTAGCTCACAGGCCTCTAAATATAGCCTCTGAATACATTTTAAACAAAATAGTTGAAGAAGCACATGCAGTGGCTGATAGGGAAAACAGATCTGGCAATAAGAATAGGCTATAGATAGTCTTGACCATTTGGGACCCCTTGGCTATTTCGCTCAGGACAGGTTATAGCCAAGACTTAATCAATGTTTTGTTTTTTCTCATTTATTGATATGGATATAGCCTCTGCGTGATGGGGTTGTGCAACGCAAATGGCTATAACAAGCCTACACACAGAGTGGACTTAGCAAATACAACAGTCAAAATGCCTAATATATGGCCTACAGTCCGTGCTCCCAAATACTGGAAGGAGTGTGATTCATTAGGTTACATGATCACCACAGTAGCCCCACTTGGCTATAAAATATATGGCCATTAAATAACACAACAGCATGGCATATTTAGATAGTGGAATAGTTTTGCTGCTCAGGCGGTTATTCTAGATAAGGCTCTTCTGTGTCTTTATAGTATCATTCGCTGTGCAGAATATCAGATCTCTACAACGACTGTTTAACATCACAGGCCACCACAGGCGTTCCCAAACGTTTTTGGCCAGCGACCCATTTTTGACATCAAACATTTTTTGCAAACCCCACCAGGTAATCATGTAATTAACGGCCAATGTTAACTTTTTTTAATTTGGGCTATGACATTCTATTACAAATCAGTCTGACAGTATTTTTGACAGTATTTAAATCTGAAGACAGTATGGTTTGTGGTGACTGAAATGCATCAGAACGGTATTGGGAAGTTCAGAAGATCATGAGGCAATCATTTTGTATGATACTTCTGTGTAGAAAAGATCCATCATTGATGATGATCTTTTCCCCCAGTCTGATTTAGTGCCTGGTCTTGTCCACCCGTTGTCAACCCTGGCTTGTGGGCATAGTAGAGTGAAACAGTACATACAGTTGAAGTCAGAAGTTTACATACACCTTAGCCAAATACATCTAAACTCAGACATTTAATCCTAGTAAAATTCCATGTCTTAGGTCAGTTAGGATCACCACTTTATTTTAAGAATGTGAAATGTCAGAATAATAGTAGAGAGAATGATTTATTTCAGCTTTTATTTCTTTCATCACTTTCCCAATGGGACAGAAGTTTACATACCCTCAGTTAGTATTTGGTAGCATTGCCTTTAAATTGTTTAAATGGGTCAAATGTTTTGGGTAGCCTTCCACAAGCTTCCCACAATAAGTTGGGTGAATTTCGGCCCATTTATCCTGACAGAGCTGGTGTAACTGAGTCAGGTTTGTAGGCCTCCTTTGCTCGCACACGCTTTTTCAGTTCTGCCCACACATTTTCTATGGGATTTAGGTCAGGGCTTTGTGATGGCCACTCCAATACCTTGACTTTGTTGTCCTTAAGCCATTTTGCCACAACTTTGGAAGTATGCTTGGGGTCATTGTCCATTTGGAAGACCCATTTGTGACCAAGCTTTAACTTCCTGACTGATGTCTTGAGATGTTGCTTCAATATATCCACATCATTTTCCTCCCTCATGATGCCATTTATTTTGAAGTGCACCAGTCCCTCCTGCAGCAAAGCACCCCCACAACATGATCCTGCCACCCTCGTGCTTCACGGTTTGGATGGTGTTCTTCGGCTTGCAAGCATCCCCCTTTTTCCTCCAAACACAATGATGGTCATTATTTTACAGAAATGTTTGGTGATCGACTAGGAATGCCTTGGAGATCGACCATTCGATCGCAAATGTGGATGAAATAGTGACCACTGCTGTAGTTGGAAACGTGAATCCAAAACATAATTTGTTACCTTGTCGACAAGTTAATAAGCTATTTATTGTATTTCTAAAGTGACATTGAATTGTGTTTGGTTGTCAACTCAAACACATATCAACATTTAAAGGAGATTTATTTTCTGCTTGGATGGTTCCATCTGTGCCACTGACTTAGTCTGGTTTTAATTCCAGTATTCAGTTTGTCTACAAATTAGTAATTGATATGTTGGATTCACGTCTCCATCTCAACCAAAAATCAAATTTAAGAGAATAGGACTAAATCAAATCAAACATTAAATGCACTTTAAATAATGTCCTATTCTTTAACGTAGGTTTTAGGTTGAGACAGAGGCGTAACATATAAATGATTCATTTGTAGACAAACTGGAATTAAAGCCAGACTAAGTCAGTGTCACAGATGGAACTATCCAAGCAGATGATACATCTCCTTCAAATGTTGATATTTGGTTGCGTTGACTACCAAACACAATTCAATATCAGTACATTTTTAAATCCTCCAGAGCTTGAAGCCCTAGGCCTACGTGTTGTCTTATTTGGTTGATTCCTGTGTTGAATTGAAACGATAGCTGTTGATTTGCCAACGCTATATAGGCCTTAATAGCATCATTGATGATATATGAGTGGAATAACTTTGATAGCATCAGTGAATCTATTTAGTTTTTAAGTGGAGATCTCTCAACAATCATTCTCACGATAGCACATTGGTAGTCAGCGACAAATGTCATCGCTAAGCAGGGCTTGGTAAATAAAACCCTGGAACTGAAAGGGTAGCTGTAGATAGATCAATTCTCCAGTAGGAGGTGCTGCCCATCCTATTTTTCTTTCTTCAGATAGTGGATATAACGTTGAAGATCTGACATTGTTCTATGTGCAAATTCAACATCTTTATACAAGGTTTGTCTTTGGTAACTATGATGACATAATCCTGTGGTTGGAATTTCACCCTCAAAACAACAGTTTACGTTGATAACTTTTTTTCAAATCCAATGTATTTTCCTCGTAGATTTCACATCACAAAACATTGACAAATTACCTTGAAACAATGTTGATTCAACCAGTTTGTGACCAGTGGCTTACTTCCATTTCCTTTGCCTTGTGCAGAACAACCAGCTTTATTTCCCAAGTATGATTGTGTTTTAGTATCCATTACAGAAATGCACGACTGTTTGCCAGAAAGTACTGCGATCGAAGGGAGAGACAGAGAGCAGCAGGAGGAGAGAGTTTATGGATAGAGGAACAGAGTGAGAAAGGGAGAGAGAGAGTTAGGAGAGAGAGAGACATTTTATGATGAGAGAGGGACAAAGAGAGTCTAATTTGACCAAATGTGTTTTTGCAGACTGAGCCATATCCATTACATCCGAACACTACAGGGTGGCGGAATTCCTGATCTAGATATATAATCCTAAGTTTTTATTCTATTCTAGAGAAGTTTTGCATCGTACCGGAGAGAGGGAGGGAAGGAGAGAGGAATTATGGAGAGAGAGAGAGAGAGAGATCATGTCGAGAAAGACAGAACGAGTAATAGAGAGAGGGGGAGTATTTATGGAGAAAAGGAGTGAGTAAGAGAGGTGTGTGTGTTTCGGAGTGAGGATGACAGAGAGCGTTATAAATTCCTGTACCGCAGGGACATTTTCCAGCAGATTACCTGTCTGAGCCTGCACCGGGGACAACCTTTTCACAATACTTGGAAAAGGAAAAATAGGGAAATAGGGGTGGAGTCTTCAGCAGGTATCATCACGTTACAACAGGGAGCCTTTGGCTGCCAATAGTGCTCTGGTCAAAAGTAGTGCACTATGTAGGGATGATGGTTAAGATTAGGATTTAGAGAGGGAAAGCTGATCCTAGATCTATGGCTAAGGGGCACTTCTACCGAGAGCCTTTTTTCTGTTTTAGAGAGAGACTTTTTGTTGTTGTAGAGAATTCTCTCCCCCCACTTCCTGCAGTCTCTGCCCTGCATGCCAATACATGATAAATGCATGTGTTTGTGTGTTGGTTTGTACGTGTGTATGTGTGTGTATGCGTGCGTGTGTGCGTGCGTGTGTCGCCTAGTGATGCGTGGGTTGACTCACAACCCGCGGTCCCTGCGGTTATAGCCACGGAGCGGGTGGGTTTGGGGTCATTACATATTGTGTGGATGAAGGGTTGGTGGGTGGCAGGCGGGTTGAATAAAGAGAACGTGGGAAAAGAGGATGATAGCAGTGCCGGCTATGTTATGTGTGATGATTGTGAGGCGCTATACAAATTCAACAGTCACATGACGGGAACTTCAAATAGGCCTATGGCACGTCAAGGGGACGCCTACTGTTCAGATGGGTTAAATGGAAACTGAAATCTGGACACTGACTGTAGGTCTATAACCTCTCACCGAGCCTTAATATTTACTCCTTTCAGAATTAAGCATTTTTTGCAGTAAAATGACACACCAAATGTAGGCTACATTTTTATTTGGGAACAGGAGTGGAGAAATATGATTTCTTTCTTTCAGCGTCTTGAGAGAATGCGAATGAGCAGTTACTGTCTGTAGAGGTGCTATCTTTATCAGAATCATAAACGCTGATAGTTGAGGATGGGTTATTAGCAATTGCAGGCAGGTGCAGGTGAACAAGCAGCTGACCTGTGCTCCACACATATGTTTGTACATAAACTCAGCAAAAAAAGAAACGTCCTCTCACTGTCAACCACGTTTATGCAAACTTAACGTGTCAATATTTGTATGAACATAAGATTCAACAACTGAGACATAAACTGAACAAGTTCCACAGACATGTGATTAACAGAAGTGGAATAATGTGTCCCTGAACAAAGGGGGGGTCAAAATCAAAAGTAACAGTCAGTATCTGGTGTGGCCACCAGATACTGCAGTGCATCTCTGTTAGAGATTTCATAATTCCTTTATGTGCTCATTAATTAAAATCACTCTGTCTGTTTCTAAGAATTTGTAAGATCCTTATTAACATAAAATAGACAGGGAACAGTCTTATTAAAAATAGATAATAGTATTTATTCTCGGAGCACACTCCCATTTAACCACATACAACAGTTTATATACAACATATGACGTCATTGGTTATAGAATAAAGCTCCTCCTCTTGACCAAGATAAAACAGGTTCAAAAGTTCATTCCAACTCACCAGCGCACACACATGACACACAATATCAGTTATTCTCCTGAAGGCTCACTATAATTTATTACCAATTTAGCAGACAACTCAAGATAATGGAAGACCTAAAAAGTTACTCACTGCCTTATCTAAACATCTCAGGGCTAAGTTGGGTCGGTTCAACCATAGTTTAACGATCCTTTTTGTTTATTTTATAACCCACAGCACAAACCTCTCTAACTAAGTTGGAATTGTGTTTATTATGTTTTAATTACTCCTTGTTCATACTACATAATCCCTTCCTTATGAATTAACATTATTAATCAGATATAATAATACAGGGTAGAGTTTAAATTAGTTATAGTTTTATCTAAATGTAGAAATTGTTTAGTCATTATTCATAAAATTCCTAACAATCTCTTCCTCATGGACTGCACTAGATTTGCCAGTTCTTGCTGTGAGATGTTACCCCACTCTTCCACCAATGGCCCTAGCCCTCACCCTCCGATCCAACAGGTCCCAGACGTGCTCAATGGGAATGAGATCCGGGCTCTTTGCTGGCAATGGCAGAACACTGACATTCCTGTCTTGCAGGAAATCACGCACAGAATGAGCAGTATGGCTGGTGGCATTGTCATGCTGGAGGGTCATGTCAGGATGAGCCTGAAGGAAGGGTACCACATGAGGGAGGAGGATTTCTTCCCTGTAACGCACAGCGTTGAGATTGCCTGCAATGACAACAAGCTCAGTCCGATGATGCTGTGACACACCGCCCCAGACCATGACGGACCCTCCACCTCCAAATCGATCCCGCTCCAGAGTACAGGCCTCGGTGTAACGCTCATTCATTCGACGATAAACACGAATCCGACCATCACCCCTGGTGAGACAAAACCGCGACTCGACAGAGAAGAGCACTTTTTGCCAGTCCTGTCTGGTCCAGTGACGGTGGGTTTGTGCCCACAGGCGACGTTGTTGCCGGTGATGTCTGGTGAGGACCTGCCTGACAACAGGCTTACAGGCCCTCAGTCCAGTCTCTCTCAGCCTATTGCGGACAGTCTGAGCACTGATGGAGGGATTGTACATTCCTGGTGTAACTCGGCCAGTTGTTGTTGCCATCCTGTACCTGTCCCGCAGGTGTGATGTTCAGATGTACCGATCCTGTGCAGGTGTTGTTACACGTGATATGCCACTGCAAGGATGATCAGCTGTCCGTCCTGTCTCCCTGTAACGTTGTCTTAGGCGTCTCACAGTACGGACATTGCAATTTATTGCCCTGGCCACATCTGCAGTCCTCATGCCTTCTTGCAGCATGCCTAAGGCACATTCACGCAGATGAGCAGGGACCCTGGGCATCTTTCTTTTGGTGTTTTTCAGAGTCAGTAAAAAGGCCTCTTTAGTGTCCTAGGTTTTCATAACTGTGACCTTAATTGCCTACCGTCTGTAAGCTGCTAGTGTCTTAACGACCGTTCCACAGATGCATGTTCATTAATTGTTTATGGTTCATTGAACAAGCATGGGAAAAACAGTGTTTAAACCCTTTACAATGAAGATCTGTGAAGTTATTTGGATTATTCAAATTATCTTTGAAGGACAGGGTCCTGAAAAAGGGACGTTTAATTTTATGTGTGTGCGTGTTCGCATGCGTCTGCATAGTGTGTGTGTGTGTTTGCACGCATGTGTGTAAGAGGCCTGTCATGCCAAATAATGTCCCCCAGCCAAATAGTGTCCACCTCTGCGTCACAATGGAATTCGATAAACCTTAAGCGTCCGTAGCTATATCAACGGTGTGATGACCTAATTATTAGAATTTTGGAGATCATTACAGCCTTAATTACGTTCTTGTCATCATCTCTATGCAAACAAGGCTGATTTCCGCCGCAATTTTGCTGTTTAAACAAGTTTTGTTTAGCTAATGGAATTAAAACATTACTTCAAACTACTTTTGGGTACCTTGTTAACATTACAACATGAGATCCATGTCTTAAACATTGCTGCGTTTCGTAAATGTAAAAGAAAACGTGTAATCTGCTTGACACATTAAAACCTGATGAGGACAGGGGGTGCTATTTTCACTTTTGGGGAAAATCGTATGATATTTAAACGGCCTTGTAATCAATTCTTGCTCTTACAATATGCATATTATTATTACTATTGGATAGAAAACACTCTCTAGTTTCTAAAACCGTTTGAATTATTTCTCTAAGTGAAACAGAACTCTTTTTACAGACCATTTCCTATCCGGAAGTGAGATTTCCAAAAGCGAAGTCTCTCCTCAAGAGCTTGTCTATAAAAGGGCATGTCACTTATGACTGTAGAAACACGTCATACACCTTCCCCTGGGTGTCATGCGGAAGTGAGAGCAGAAATGACTTGATTATCTCGTTCAGGGATTGTATACAACCTCTTGGAGTGAGAAGTGCGCACTTTATTTTTTTTGGAAGGCGCGAAGTTGGATCTGGAGTAGCCTCCTGGAAAACCGTCGTTATAGGTGAATATGATCTCTGGCTTCGATTTTATTTGATACATGTCACAATATCATCCTAAAGTATGTTTTTTCAATATAGTTTAATTATATTATTGAAATGTATTCTGGACTTTAGACGTGATGCGACGCAAGAATTTTGTCAAGACGGAGAGGTTAGCACAGCACGGCCAGTGTGCTTGCTAATTCAAGAGGGAAATCGTTCGTTCTGGTTCCAAATAAAGACGGTTCTGAACAAAGGACCCCTTGGAGAACAGTCTGATGGAAGATCAACAAAGATAAGGACCCAATTTGGGATACTATTTCATATATCTGTCGAACTGTGCTATCGCTAGCGTTTGACTAGAAGCAATGCTGCTGTGTGTTAGCTATTGTAGTAAGCTAATATAACGATATATTGTGTTTTCGCTGTAAAACACTTCAAAAATCGGAAATATTGGCTGTATTCGCAAGATCTTTGTCTTTCATTAGCTATCCACCATATATTTTTCTGAAATGTTTTATGATGAGTAATTAGGTAGTTGACGTTGGTGTCTGTATTTACTCTGGCTACTCTGGCGATTTCTGACTGTAGCTATGATGGTAGCTATGATGGTAGCAGTAATGTAAAACTGATTTATAGCTAAAATATGCACATTTTTCGAACAAAACATAGATTTATTGTGTAACATGTTATAGGACTGTCATCTGAGGTAGTTTTTTCTAGGTTATTTAGGTTGGTTCTAGGTTAGTTAGGTTGGCTTGTGCATGCTACCTGCATGCTACCGTTGCTGTGAAAAACTGTCTGTCTGTCTTTTGTATTTGGTGGTGAGCTAACATAAGTATATGTGGTGTTTTCTCTGTAAAACATTTAAAAAATCGGACATGTTGGCTGAATTCACAAGATGTTTATCTTTCAAATGCTGTATTGGACTTGTTAATGTGTGAAAGTTAAATATTTCAAAAAAAATTTTTTGAATTTGCCGCTCTTCCTTTTCAGTGGAATGTGGGAGGAGTTCCGCTAGCGGAACTCCTGGCCCAGACAGGTTAAAGTTACTTATATTACAGATCAGGAAGTCAGCTAATTTCCACTCCATTCATATGCAAATCCGTTTGATTCATACACTGGCTTGTCTGGCTGTCATGTTTTTATTTCAACCTGCCCTTCTCTTGTGGTTGAATATATACAGTGGGGAGAACAAGTATTTGATACACTGACAATTTTGCAGGTTTTCCTACTTACAAAGCATGTAGAGGTCTGTAATTTTTATCATAGGTACACTTCAACTGTGAGAGAAGGAATCTAAAACAAAAATCCAGAAAATCACATTGTATGATTTTTAAGTAATTAATTTGCATTTTATTGCATGACATAAGTATTTGATACATCAGAAAAGCAGAACTGAATATTTGGTACAGAAACCTTAGTTTGCAATTACAGAGATCATACGTTTCCTGTAGTTCTTGACCAGGTTTGCACACACTGCAGCAGGGATTTTGGCCCACTCCTCCATACAGACCTTCTCCAGATCCTTCAGGTTTCGGGGCTGTCGCTGGGCAATACGGACTTTCGGCTCCCTCCAAAGATTTTCTATTGGGTTCAGGTCTGGAGACTGGCTAGGCCACTCCAGGACCTTGAGATGCTTCTTACGGAGCCACTCCTTAGTTGCCCTGGCTGTGTGTTTCGGGTCGTTGTCATGCTGGAAGACCCAGCCACGACCCATCTTCAATGCTCTTACTGAGGGAAGGAGGTTGTTGGTCAAGATCTCGCGATACATGGCCCCATCCATCCTCCCCTCAATACGGTGCAGTCGTCCTGTCCCCTTTGCAGAAAAGCATCCCCAAAGAATGATGTTTCCACCTCCATGCTTCACGGTTGGGATGGTGTTCTTGGGGTTGTACTCATCCTTCTATTCCTCCAAACACGGCGAGTGGAGTTTAGAGCAAAAAGCTCTATTTTTGTCTCATCAGACCACATGACCTTCTCCCATTCCTCCTCTGGATCATCCAGATGGTCATTGGCAAACTTCAGACGGGCCTGGACATGCGCTGGCTTGAGCAGGGGGACCTTGCGTGCGCTGCAGGATTTTAATCCATGACGGCGTAGTGTGTTACTAATGGTTTTCTTTGAGACTGTGGTCCCAGCTCTCTTCAGGTCATTGACCAGGTCCTGCCGTGTAGTTCTGGGCTGATCCCTCACATTCCTCATGATCATTGATGCCCCACGAGGTGAGATCTTGCATGGAGCCCCAGACCGAGGGTGATTGACCGTCATCTTGAACTTCTTCCATTTTCTAATAATTGTGCCAACAGTTGTTGCCTTCTCACCAAGCTGCTTGGCTATTGTCCTGTAGCCCATCCCAGCCTTGTACAGGTCTACAATTTATCCCTGATGTCCTTACACAGCTCTCTGGTCTTGGCCATTGTGGAGAGGTTGGAGTCTGTTTGATTGAGTGTGTGGACAGGTGTCTTTTATACAGGTAACGAGTTCAAACAGGTGCAGTTAATACAGGTAATGAGTGGAGAACAGGAGGGCTTCTTAAAGAAAAACGAACAGGTCTGTGAGAGCCGGAATTCTTACTGGTTGGTAGGTGATCAAATACTTATGTCATGCAATAAAATGCAAATTAATTACTTAAAAATCATACAATGTGATTTTCTGGATTTTTGTTTTAGATTCCGTCTCTCACAGTTGAAGTGTACCTATGATAAAAATGACAGACCTCTACATGCTTTGTAAGTAGGAAAACCTGCAAAATCGGCAGTGTATCAAATACTTGTTCTCCCCACTGTATGTATCTATTGTAGGTCCTAGGATACAACAATGAATAATGTTGTCACGTTCTGACCTTAGTTCCTTTTTTATGTCGTTATTTTAGTTTGGTCAGAGCGTGAGTTGGGGTGGGCATTCTATGTTGTTTGTCTATGTTTTGTTCTATGGTTATATTTCTATGTGTTTGGCCTAGTATGGTTCCCAATCAGAGGCAGGTGTCAGTCGTTGTCTCTGATTGGGAGCCATATTTAGGTAGCCTGTTTTCCTTTGTGTTTTGTGGGTGGTTGTTTCCTGTGTCTGTGTTTTCACCATACGGGACTGTTTCGTTTTGTATCATTCAGGTTGTTATTTTTGTATTCTTAGTGTTCAGTTATTAAATTCAATATGGACACTTACCACGCTGCGCTTTGGTCCTCACCTCATTCCAACGACAAGCGTTACAAATGTGGAACAAATAAATAACATCAAAGGATACTTCACAACTTACAATAATGAACACCTTGCGAAACAAATGTGAAAACCAACCTGGCAATATTTCAGAATTGAATACATAAACGTTGATAGTTTTTGGAACAGTTGTGTCATTCATTTATTTTCACAGATTTTTTTTGTGCACTCATAGACTAAAATACTGAATTCTGGTGTGTGGACTATAGAGGAGATGGTTGATGTGTGGGTGGGAGGTTCTGCCTGTCACTTGTTCTCAACAGGTGGCCAGTCTCGGAAGGGGGACTTGACGAGGGAGAATATCCAGACACTGCTGCTCTCCTTGTTCTGAGTGTTTGCAGTGCTCGTGTTTTTAGTTCATCTGTGTATTTCACATATTATGTGCCCAGTATGATAGAGCAAAACACTTTCTTAGCAGATATTGACAACATGACAACAACAGTAGCTGTAGATGATGTAACATCTGGGTGTTGGGCAGAACCCATAGGTCCTGGAGAACAGGAGCAGAGGTAAAGGGAACATGGTAGGAGACAGAGACGTAAACAAGCAAACACACAGGTTACACTTTACTGTGAAAAAATTTGATGGATTAGTGCAGTGTTATAAATGGTAGATATGTACTTTTCAACATATTTGGAAGGTATAGCCTACCTCAAGCTGGTCCCCCTTCAACTCAGAGCACAGAGAATCAGACTGATCCGAACTCACTGGTTCTGGTAGATGGGATACCTCCTGGGGGGCTCGGACAGTCGATGGTCCTGCAGTCATTAGGATAAATTGAAGAGGTACATTTTTATAAGCATAACTACAATTTCTTGCTTTCTCAAATGTCAACCAAAGCTGAACATACTTTGTCTATAGGGCTTTACTGAAGTGTAGGGCATCAGGGCTTTCAGTGGTCGACTGTCCAACTGCTTCAACTGTAGAAGATTGTTGGCTTCCACCGAGGTAACCCTAGGAAGACAAAGAGAAAAATATCAGCGTTAGGGAAACATAAACTAGCTTCAGGTTATTTTATTCTCTGAGATTTTTTAGATTCACTTTAACAGATGGTGACCCCAGCTAGGAGCGAAAGAGCTGCGAGGTTTTCCCAGGTCTCGCCTTCCTTTCGTCCTTCTTCCAAACCAAGTACTTCTCCCAGATGTCATAGCACTTGGTCCCCTTCTTGATTCTGCTCCGGTAGCGCTCCTTCTGATTCTCCTGCGCCTTGTCCATGTTCAGTCTCACCTTGATTGATAACAGGAGTACATGCAATTATATTTCATGGAGGAGGGGGTAGGAAAGCGATATCTATTGACAATGTAAGATATTGAAATATGTCTGAGTATGTACCATGGAAAACCAAAAACAACTTGTAAAAAATAAATAAAACAAACCATTGGTGACAGAATATAACCTATAAAATCCGTACCTTGTTCCAGCGTTCATGACCTCAGTCACTCAAGATGACCTCAGGAGAAACGTGGGTGTTGAAGATGTCCACCATCGCCTTGAAGGTAGCCTCGCTTGTCTCGTCCTTGATGGGTATCATACAAAAAGAAAATCAATTTTTGGTTCCAAGCACCCTTTTTAATGGGTTACAGAAGGGAATTTAGAGTTAAGCATGTACTCTTCCTTTACTGACCTTAATGGGTATTGCCTCCATCCACTTGTTAAAGAGATCGGTTGCCGTCAGACACCAGCTGTTGCATTCCTGGATTTTGTGAAGGGTCCGATGAGGTCCACCTCTAACATGTAAAGTGTTAGAGAGAAGATTACTTTATTCTGTGTCATACAGTATGCAGATTTTCATATTTGTAAGGATACTGATGTAACAGTATAACTTTAGTACCGTCCCCTCGCCCCGACACGGGCGCGAACCAGGGACCCTCTGCACACATCAACAACTGACACCCACGAAGCGTCTTTACCCATCGCTCCACAAAAGCCGCGGCCCTTGCAGAGCAAGGGGAAACCCTACTTAAGTCTCAGAGCAAGTGACGTAACTGATTGAAATGCTAGTAGCGCGTACCCGCTAACTAGCTAGCCATTTCACATCCGTTACACTCACCCCCCTTTCAACCTCCTCCTTTTCCGCAGCAACCAGTGATCCGGGTCAACAGCATCAATGTCACAGTATAACTTTAAACCGTCCCCTCGCCCCGACACGGGCGCGAACCAGGGACCCTCTGCACACATCAACAACGGTCGCCCACGAAGCATCGTTACCCATCGCTCCACAAAGGCCACGGCCCTTGCAGAGCAAGGGGAAACCCTACTTAAGTCTCAGAGCAAGTGACGTAACTGATTGAAATGCTAGTAGCGCGTACCCGCTAACTAGCTAGCCATTTCACATCCGTTACACTGACACACACACACACACATTCTACAATATTGAACTCTGCTGTGGTCAAATAAAGCAACCATTACAAAACAACTTATTAGTGCAAATTTGAATTGGGACACTTACTGATCACTTACCAGCATCACTACTCTGGACGGTTCTGACATAGAATATGTGGACAACTACAAATACCTAGGTGTCTGGTTAGACTGTAAACTCTCCTTCCAGACTCACATTAAACATCATCAATCCAAAATTAAATCTAGAATCGGCTTCCTATTTCGCAACAAAGCATCCTTCACTCATGCTGCCAAACATACCCTCCTAAAACTGACCATCCTACCGATTCTCGACATCGGAGATGTCATTTACAAAATAGCCTCCAACACTCTACTCAACAAATTGGATGCAGTCTATCACAGTGCCATCCGTTTTGTCACCAAAGCCCCATATACTACCCACTACTGCGACCTGTACGCTCTCGTTGGCTGGCCCTCGCTTCATACTCGACGCCAAACCCACCTACAGGTCATCTACAAGTCTCTGCTAGGTAAAGCCCCACCTTATCTCAGCTCACTGGTCACCATAGCAGCACCCACCTGTAGCACGCGCTCCAGCAGGTATATCTCACAGGTATATCTCACACCCCCAAAGCCAATTATTCCTTTGACCACCTTTCCTTCCAGTTCTCTGCTGCCAATGACTGGAACGAACCTCATCCCCATACTGTATTTATTTATTTATCTTGCTCCTTTGCACCCCAGTATCTCTACTTGCACATTCATCTTCTGCACATTCTACCATTTCAGTGTTTAATTGTTATTTTGTAATTACTTTGCCACCATGGCCTATTTCTTGCCTTACCTCCCTTATCCGACCTCATTTGCACATGCTGTATATAGACTTTTCTACTGTATTATTGATTGTATGTTTGTTTATTCCATGTGTAACTCTGTGTTGTTGTATGTGTCGAACTGCTTTGCTTTATCTTGGCCAGGTCGCAGTTGCAAATAAGAACTTGTTCTCAACTAGCATACCTGGTTAAATATAGGTGAAATAAAATGTTTAAAAAAATCATGCCTTGATGAATGTCACGATCGTCGTAACGTGGAAGAGAGGAGGACCAAAGCGCAGCGTGGTTAGAATACATTCTAAGTTTAATGACACGAAGACAAAACGAAGAACACTTTACAAACTAAACAAAACAACAAACGTGAAGCTATATAAACAATGTGCTGACATGCAACATAGACATAGACAATCACCCACGAACTACCTAATGAATATGGCTGCCTAAATATGGTTCCCAATCAGAGACAACGATAGACAGCTGTCTCTAATTGAGAACCAATCTAGGCAACCATAGACATACATACACCTAGACTAGACACTTCAACCAACTAAGCCACAGCACCCATAAACATACAAAAACCCCTAGACAATACAAAACACATACATCTCCCATGTCACACCCTGACCTAACTAAAATAATAAAGAAAACAAAGATAACTAAGGCCAGGGCGTGACAATGAAACAACTTTGATGGGCTTCAACTCTGGCGCCACAGTCTTTGCCCTCTCAAACTTCTGGCTGGCTAGATAGGTTACTGTGCGGCAAAAAGTGACAAATTGGAAATTTGTGTGCTCTCTGATATGACATTCATTGAAATCATAATTTCAGATATAATAGAATGTGACTGATAAACAAAAGGTTATTTCACTTGCCCAGCTGTCCATCTCGTTGACAATTCCCCATCAGAAGAAGCGTAGGTTGATTTTGGCAATCATGCGCTTCACTCTGAAATGGCCAGCATGCATCTCGGTCAACACGGCCTCCTTCTCCTCCTAAGTGAAAATCACCCTCCTGTGTGGCTGGCCATCCTTCCCTGTAGGTACATGTGATTGTCTGGAATTACCGTAATTGCTTCCACCTATCGATTTGATTGATCTGGTTTGACTTATACTGTAGCTAGACACCTCAATATGACAGACATATGACTATATCAGTGGAGGCTGCTGAGGGGAGGATGGCTCATAATAATGCCTGGAATGGAATCAATTGAATGGTATCAACCACATGGAAACCACCTGTTTGATACCATTCCATTTACTCCATTCCAGACATTATTATGAGCCGTCCTCCCCTCAGCAGCCTCCACTGAACTATAAGTATAGATAGCAACTAGCTAACTTTAGATGGAAAACGGTTGTTGAAAAATGGTTGTATGTAGCTAAATCCGTTCAGTTATCTAACAGAAGTTAACGGCTTAACGTTACCGTGAATTGTGAATTTCTCTGAATGTTTCGCTTCTTTTCAAGATCAGTGGTGTCTTCATAGTACTTCGCCTGGTTGGAAAGATAAAAGAAAATCTCCTCGAGGGATGCCACAGAAGTGCAAGCCACATACAAACAGAAAGCTACAATAACACTTACTGTCACGATCTATCACAAGGATGACGCTGGAGAGACGAAGCAGGTACGGGGAGTAACATTTAATAAATCACGGACATGGAACGAGACATAAACAGCTTAGCAAACAGAAAAACAATCAATGCAGAAGCAGGGAACAGAGCTGGGGAACTGACACATATAGGGGAGGAAATGAACAGGTGATAATAGAGTCCAGGTGAGTCCAATAACGCTGATGCGCGTGACAAGGAAAGGCAGGTGTACGTGATGGATGGCAGGAGTGAGTGATGCAAGGCATTCTGGCGCCCTCAAGCGCCAGGGGGAGGGAAAGAGCGGGAGCAGACGTGACAGTACCCCCCCACTAGGGGCGCCACCCGGCGTCCCACCTGGGCAAACCGGCCGAGACATGGGCGCTGGGCAAGCCGGTTGAGGCGTGGAAGCCCGACGAACCGGCTGGAGCGTGAGAGCCTGGCGAGCCGGCTGAGGCATGGGAGCCTGACGATCCGGCTGAGTCCAGACGCCTGTCGATCCCGCTGAGGAAACCCGATGATCCGGTGGATTGTGACGTGGGATGGGAAGCCACCGAGCCAACCGAGGCAATGAAACCTCTCGAGCCAGCCAGGGCATGAAAGCTCGACGGGCTGGCTTAGGCACCCCCGGTTCCATCGGCGGCAGAATCCACCCCCGACGTCACCGACAAAACAAACAACAAACAAACAAAAAAAACTCCTGGACAGGCTGGGCAGACAAGAACTGACGATCCAGCTGAGGCCCGACGTGGGATGGGCGCCATCCGAGCCAACCGGGGCAAGGAAACCTCTCGAGCCTGCTAGGGCGTGGAAGCCCGACGAGCAGGCTAGGCACCCCCGGTTCCATCGGTGGTGACCCAGAGCCGATGCCACTATACCAACCAGAACGCCAGTACTCCCCGATGCTTCGTGTGATGGCTTCTGCATTCTGTCACGATCTATCACAAGGATGACGCTGGAGAGACGAAGCAGGTACGGGGAGTAACATTTAATAAATCACGGACATGGAACGAGACATAAACAGCTTAGCAAACAGAAAAACAATCAATGCAGAAGCAGGGAACAGAGCTGGGGAACTGACACATATAGGGGAGGAAATGAACAGGTGATAATAGAGTCCAGGTGAGTCCAATAACGCTGATGCGCGTGACAAGGAAAGGCAGGTGTACGTGATGGATGGCAGGAGTGAGTGATGCAAGGCATTCTGGCGCCCTCAAGCGCCAGGGGGAGGGAAAGAGCGGGAGCAGACGTGACACTTACAGTAGCTAGCTAGCGTCAGCTAAATAAAACTGTCTGGCAGCTACTGTAGCTGGCTAGCTGACTAGGCAGGCTGAGGTATATAAGTACAGTAGCTAGCAATGTCAATCGAAAAACAGCTTCAAATATTTATTCCTATTGAACAATATTTACTTATATAAAGACAAACACATGGTAAAGAAAGTGTTCTCTTTCCAGTCTTTTCGGTCCTCTGAAGCAGCAGGTAGTCAGCAGGTTGTCATCATCAGAGAAATTCGGAGGTCATAATTTTGCAGACTGAGCGAGCATTTATGCGGTGAACTAGAACTGCCCGCATCCTCTTTCCTTCGCGACCGCTACGAGGTAAAATAGAGCCAAGCAACCAGCATAGCAACGAACGCTTTGGTTCATTACATAATCCAGTCAGTATGTTGCAAGTGCTAGCAACAGCCCTAGCAACAGCCCTAGGAACAGCCCTAGCTACAGCCCTAGCGACAGAAGCTAGAACTCACCGAATCCCATTGTGACGCAGAGGGGGACACTATATGGAATGACATGCCCTCGAACCAAACTACTCCCTATTGACGTGCAGAGTAAGCAAGTGAGGCAGGTACACGGACCAAAACAACTCACATGGCTGTTCTGTGTTCTGCTTTTAATTATGAAAACCTGCTAACTTGTAGAAGAAATCATGGCACGCGATTTGTGACCAAAATCAAGCATCATGTATCTGCATTGTTGTTCTACTACACACACATTAAATAAATGATATCTCCTCTGCCAAAGTACAATGCATTTGGAAAATAATCAGACCCCTTTACTTTTCCCACATTGATACGTTACAGGTTTACTCTAAAATAGATTCAACTGCACATTTTCCTCATCAATCTACACACAATAGCCCATAATTACAAGTTTTATGTAATTTTAGCAAATTTATTTAAAAAAAATAAAAACAGAAATGCCTTATTTACATAAGTATTCAGACCCTTTGCTATGAGAGTCAGGATTGTGTCGTTTTGAACCACCAAGACTCTTCCTAGAGCTGGCCGCCGGGCCAAACTGAGCAATCGGGGAGAAGAGCCATGGTCAGGGAGGTGACCAAGAATCCGATGGTCACTCTGACAGAGCTCCAGAGTTCCTCTATGGAGATGGGAGAACCTTCCAGAAGGACAACCATCTTTGCAGCACTCCATCAATCAGGCCTTTATGTTAGAGTGGCCAGACAGAAGCCACTCCTCAGTAGAAGGCACATGACAGCCCGCTTGGAGTTTGCCAAAAGGCACCAAAAGACTCTCACATGAAAAACAAGTTTCTCTGGTCTGATAAAATCAATATTTAACTCTTTGCCCTGAATGCCTGGCATCACGTCTGGAGGAAACCTAGCACCATCCCTACTGTGAAGCATGGTGGAGGCAGCATCAGGGTGTGGGGATGTTTTTCAGTGGCAGGGACTGGGAGACTAGTCAGGATTGAGGGAAAGATGAACGGAGCAAAGTATAGAGAGATCCTTGATGAAAATCTGCTCCAGAGCACTCAGGACTTCAGACTGGGGTGAAGGTTCATCTTCCATCAGGACAACAACCCTAAGCACACAGCCAAGATAACGCAGGAGTGGCTTCGGGACAAGTCTCTGAATGTCCTTGAATGGCCCAACCAGAGCCCAGATTTGAACCCGATCGAACATCTCTGAAAAGACCTGAAAATAGCTGTGCAGCGACCCTCCCCATCCAACATGACAGACCTAGAGAGGATCTGCAGAGAAGAATGGGAGAAACTCCCCAAATACATGTGTGCCAAACTTGTAACGTCATACCCAAGAAGACCCGAGGCTATAATCGCTGCCAAAGGTGCTTCAACAAAGTACTGAGTAAAGGGTCTGAATACTTATGTAAATGTGATATTTCAGTTGTCTATTTTTTATAAATTGCAAAAAATTCTAAAAACCTGTTTTTGCTTTTGTCATTATGGGGTATTGCGTGTAGATTGATGAGAGAAAAATAATCATTAATCCATTTTAGATTAAGACTGTAATTGGAAAAAGTCAATCGGTCTGAATACATTCCGAATGCACTGGAGGGATAATTTATTGCAGATGTGTCATTGAACAGTTTAGACAAGAATACAATTGGTCTCAGTTGACATAGGTGTTGCTTTTTTCAGTTCTTCCTGCAGAAAACTGAGGACAGAAGATTAGGTCTACTGGGCGTTTCTATGTAAAAAGCCCCATGTGAAGTTCATAGGAGCACATAAGATTTGGTGTAAAATGAAGGCTAAGAGTTTGTATTTTTTGCTGTTGAAATGAAGGCATAGTCCTATACACATTTTTCTAAAATGTTCCATCCTAAAAATAAGGAATCAACAAACGCTTTGATTTCTGGTCAATCAGATAGAAAAGGGGACTTAGAAAACATCTATCAGAACAAGTCTTAAAAGGTAATAGAAATACATTAAAATACATTAATGTTGAAGCCACACGTCAGTCACGTGTGGCTCAGTTGGTAGAGCATGGCGCTTGCAACGCCAGGGTTGTGGGTTCATTCCCCACGGGGGACCAGGATGAATATGTATGAACTTTCCAATTTGTAAGTCGCTCTGGATAAGAGCGTCTGCTAAATGACGTAAATGTAAATGAAGTAAAGACCCCTGCCAACTAATAGTGCTATGACAGTCATGGAATTTTTATGGTGGTAATTGGCCAGCCAAATGACCGCGGTCTCCATAATAACTGTTCGAATAGCACTTTTTTGGGGACCGCATGTGCTGCCATAAATAGAATGGAATGAGCATCCCATTCAAGTCAATGATGGCATAATCGGTGGACTGGCGGCCATTGCGAGTGTACCCAAAAGAGCAAAGCAGGAAGTAAAAGCAGGAAATAAAAGCAGGAAGTGTGCCCATCAATATGTGCTGTGATTTGTTGATTCAGCTCAACTAACATACGTGCTGTAAAGAGGTCAATGAAACTTAGACCATGGGGGATAAAAGATGGACCCCGGATTGGCGCACATTCAACAAATTGTATCTAACAAAGTGGATATTCGTCAAATCTGTCATGATTTATGTATTGTAACAGGCCCACAATGTGGGTACTAAAGTCAGATTTCGATATATTTGGCTGTTTTTGCTGCATAAAATGTAGAAGTTGTCCCTTTTCACATTTAGAAGAAGTGACTGCTAAATGCTATCCCCTGTTCATATAAGCTGCTAGTGTAGCTAGCATACAGTTATCGGTGGTTGTAGTCAAAGTCCTTTTTTTAATGTAATGCTGAGTTGATTGGATACAATGACATGAACATTTATTAGGGTTGACATCCAAACAAGCATTATACTCCAATTTTTGTACAACATATATGTGTATTTCACGCTAAACAATAGCCTAAATGTAGGCTAATTATGCTGGGAGACAATGAGGAGATTCGGGAACTTTCCCCCATGGGATTTCCATGTATTTCCGTAGTTTTAGTTGAGCTCGATTGGCCATTTTACCTCATTTATAAAAAAAAAATAAAAAAAACATTGCATGAGCTACATCAGTTAACATCATTTTAATTAACATTCTACATTACCATGGAAATTATTGCATCTCAACTCTAGTCAGTCATGTGTTTACAAGTCAAATTGCCAGGGTTACAGGTTCCAAGCCTGTTCTATTCATTCTATTTCTATGTGTGCTCCTGCTGCATTGTGAGGCCCTTGCCTAGGCAACCGAAGACTTGTTTGTTTCAGCAAGGCGCAACAAAGTTTCAACATAGTGTTAATAGGGCCAGCACAATACCAGTATCGTGATACTCGTTAGTATCGTGGCAAGGAAACAAAACACAAAACAGATTTAACTTCTTTAGGAAAACAGACCTAATGTTGGAAACAAAAATAATTATGTTGTCATCCAGAGTCACATTTATTTATTTTCCAAGCTATAGCATACAATATTTTACATACAGCATGTCACGCCCTGGCCTTAGTATTATTTGTTTTATTTATTATTTTAGTTAGGTCAGGGTGTGACATGGGGTATGTGTGTATTTTGGGGTATTATATGGTAGAGGGGGTGTTGGTTGTAGTTTATGGTTTTGTGTTGAGTGTATGTATCTAGCTGTGTCTATGGGTGTGTAGTTTACTAGGAAAGTCTATGGTGGCCGGAATGGGTTCTCAATTAGAGACAGCTGATTTCTGTTGTCTCTAATTGGGAGCCATATTTAAGGCTGCCATAGGCTTTAGCTGTTTGTGGGTCATTGTACATGTCGACGTAAGTAGTTTGTGTGTGCACTTGCGGTTTAGGTTTCACGATCGTTTGTTGTTTGGTTAGTGTGTTAAGTGTTACGTGTTCATCTTCGTCGTTATAATTAAAGAAGATGTATTCAAGTCATGTTGCGCCTTGGTCCTCTCTTTCACGTCAACACGATCGTGACACAGCAGGTTTTAAAAGGACCAAAGAGTTTGTCCTGGTTCGTGTTTTCATTTTTGCCATAGAAAAAATAATGCGATACTGGTATCATCACAGCCCTAGTTAAGAGTCCATGTTACCAAAGAAACGGACTCAACCGTACAAATGCCTGGCCATCCGGTCTTCTGTCAGCTGTATATACAGTACCAATCAAAAGTTTGGACACATCTACTCAAGGTTACCTTAGTGTTCTTGAGTACAGGGACTATGGTGCTTGGAACATGTTGGTATTACAGACTCAGACAGGGAGAGGTTAAAAATGTCAGTGAAGACACTTGCCAACTGGTCAGCGCGTGCTCTGAGTACACATCCTGGTAATCCATCTGGCCCTGCGGCCTTGTGAATGTTAACATGTTTAAAGGTCTTACTCACATCAGCGATGGAGAACGTGATCACACAGTCATCCGGAACAGCTGGTGCTCTCATGCATGGTTCAGTGTTGCTTTCCCCGAAGCGAGCATAGAAGGCATTTAGCTTGTCTGGTAAGTTTGCATCACTCGGCAGCTCGCAGCTGGGTTTCCCTTTGTAATCCATGATAGTTTGCAAGTCCTGCCATATCCGATGAGTATAGTAGGATTCAATCTTAGTCCTCATTTGATGCTTTGCCTGTTTGATGGCTCATCGTACGTCATAACGGGATTTCTTGTAAGCGTCCGGATTAGTGTCCCGCATTTTGAAAGCGGGAGTTATAGCTCTTCATCGGATGAATCCTAGAACATGTTCCAGTCTGTGCTAGCGAAACCGTCTTTTAGCTTAGCATCCGCTTCAACAGACCACTTCTTTATTTAGCACGTCACTGGTACTTCCTGTTTGAGTGTTTGCTAGTAAGCAAAGCAGGTTTGAGGAGTTAGCGAGGTAACTTTGATCAACTCTGAGTTAAATTTGGAATACGAAAGTGGCTCACATTTAGCCAGCTAAATTTCTATAGCAACGAATTCTTCAGAACTAAACTGCTCCAGGCTGGCTAACTCATGACTAATTCCACTTAACTCCACTTTCCCTGAATTATGACTGAGGTACAAGGTGAGGACCAATGAAATCACGTTCCCTCCCCTTCATTTGAGGAAGACGACTATTTTATTTGTAACGATATTTTAATAATAAACTGAACACTACAAAATACAAAAATAACAAAGTGAATGATAACGAAAACCGAAACAGTCCTGAATGGTGACACAAACACATAAACAGGGAACAACCACCCACAACCAAAATGGGGAAAACAGGCTACCTAAATATGATTCTCAATCAGAGACAACGATCTACAGCTGCCTCTGATTGAAAACCATATCAGGCCAGACATAGAAATACAACAACATAGAAAACAGAACATAGACTACCCACCCCAACTCACGCCCTGACCAACCTAACGCAAAGACATAAAAAGAAACTAAGGTCAGAACGTGACATTATTAATTCAACATTTTTTTGTGTAAAAGAAAAAACAATGTTAAAATACACTGAGTGTACAAAACATTAGGAACACCTTCCTAATATTGAGTTGCACCCCTTTTTGCCCTCAGAACAGCCTCAATTTGCCGAGGCATGGACTCTACAAGGTGTCGGAAGCGTTCCACAGGGATGCTGTCCCATGTTGACTCCAAAACTTCCCACAATTGTGTCAAGTTGGCTTGATGTCCTTTGGGTGGTGTACCATTCTTGATACACACGGGAACTGTTGAGTGTGAAAAACCCAACATCGTTGCAGTTCTTGACACACACAAACTGGTGCGCCTGGCACCTACTACCATACCCCGTTCAAAGGCACTTAAATATTTTGTCTTGCTCATTCACCCTCTGAATGGCACAAATACACAATCCATGAGTATAAAAATCCTTCACATCATCTACATTGATTGAAGTGGATTTAACAGGTGACATCAATAAGGGATCATCGCTTTCACCTGGATTCACCTGGTCAGTCTGTTTCATGGAAAAAGCAGGTGTTCCCATTTGTGTATATAACATTACACATTTAGGAATGATGGAATGCATTTTAAACTTCACACAATGTAACACTTTTGTATGACTTAATGAACATATATCGATACGAGTGGGTAAAGCGTTGATAAGCGAAGCACACCAAAGACTGCATTACCGATAAGCATTCAAATAAAGACAAGACTTCTAAAAGCATATTTCACATCATAGCGTGATGAACTTGCAAGATGACTTTTCTTTCATTTTTATTTCTGCACAAATGAAAATGTGCCACTGACTTGCCCATGGACTGACGTACCAGCATTGTCTCAATGAAGAGTTCGACGTTCGACTAGCCTTTGGCATACTTTTAAAGTGAACAATCTGAGTCTCTGCCTCATTCTGTTACCATGGAATTGCCCTAATGTCACCTAACACAGTATAAAAGCACTGAAGAAAACACTGCTGTCTAATCATTTAAAACGGAGCCTGTTTGTTGAAGCGTCAATCCATCTCAGAGCTGTAGTTTACTTTATTGTGAATAATGTGAAGTAAATAATATGGTTTACTGCATTGGTATTCTGTAGAACCCTCTTACCATCTTATTGATCTGTGTGAGACTTTAATAAATGTGTGTGTGCGCAAGCATGCACGTGCATGTGTGTGTGTGTGTTTTAAGCCCACAGTCTAATCAATGCTTATCTTGGAATTCAGATCGACATGCACAGTAAACAAGAGTGCACTTAAGAATGTCCACCAAAAGGGCAGTAGGTGGAGAGGTAGCCTTTTCAAAGATGAAAACGGTTAGTGTGTTTACACAAGTGTGTGTGCTGGACAACACATTGGGTGTTAACGCTGACACAGTTACAGCCAGCACTTCCTGCTGTTGCTGTATGAGCTCAATCCGTTTCCGTGTGTGTGCGTGTGTGCGTATGTGTGTGTGTTAGTACTATTTGCATAATGAGTGTAGGCTACATGGTTTTCTGTTCCTGTGTAGGCAGTGGGTTGGTAGACAAATAGCATGGTTGTCTGTTTGTAGGTAGAAGGAGGGCTGGTAGGCAAATAGCATAGTTTTCTGTTTGTAGGTAGAGGGAGGGTTGGTCGATAAAAATAAAATAAAAATGTGCATAGTTTAGTGGAATTAAATTGGTGCATGTGTACAGTATATTTGTTATGTATCTTATTTATCACACGCGTACTGCATACAGATACAGAGCCTTTGAGCGGAAAATCTGTCAGACAGCGCGAGAGCTGCGGCTATAGCATCTCAAACAGCAAATGCATATTGCAATGCATATTGCGCGTTCACGTGCTAGTCGGAACTATGAAACTCTGACATTTTCGACTTGCTAACTGGTTGAACGTGGCATGTGTATAACTACAGCCAGGTAGCTAGCAAGTCGAACATTTCAGAGTTTACTAGCGCCAACTAGCACAAAAACGCGCCAATAGGCAACAGAAGGCAGGCTTCATCAGCGTATCACACACCACTTTGCAATGAGCTGGAGGCAGAATGCATTTTGAAAACATATACTTCATTGTTTGAAACCGGAATGTTTTAATACATATTATGAGGCATGTCTTACCTTGCCTTAAAGTAGCCTAGCCAAAATTCAGACCATATTCTTTTAGGCAATTACAGTATTTTCTATCAACTTTCGGGTTACACTTTACTTGACATCCAGTGTAATAGCACATTATGACACGGTCATAACCATGTCATAATATGTCATAGCAGCTGACATAACTTGTCATAACCTGTTATAATATGGTCATAACACTGTCATGACACATATATTTACACCTGTTGTGACGTATATTGCGTTATTTTATGGCTGGTTATGACACCTACATAAGAGTGTCAAAACCTACCACGGTAGTTATTTTATTTAATGACACCTACATAAGTGTCAAAACCTACCACGGTAGTTATTTTATTTAATGACACCTACATAAGAGTGTCAAAACCTACCACGGTAGTTATTTTATTTAGTGACACCTACATAAGAGTGTCAAAACCTACCACGGTAGTTATTTTATTTAGTGACACCTACATAAGAGTGTCAAAACATACCACGGTAGTTATTTTATTTAGTGACACCTACATAAGAGTGTCAAAACCTACCACGGTAGTTATTTTATTTAATGACACCTACATAAGAGTGTCAAAACCTACCACGGTAGTTATTTTATTTAATGACACCTACATAAGAGTGTCAAAACATACCAAGGTAGTTATTTTATTTAATGACACCTACATAAGAGTGTCAAAACCTATCACGGTAGTTATTTTATTTAATGACACCTACATAAGAGTGTCAAAACCTACCACGGTAGTTATTTTATTTAATGACACCTACATAAGAATGTCAAAACATACCAAGGTAGTTATTTTATTTAATGACACCTACATAAGAGTGTCAAAACCTATCACGGTAGTTATTTTATTTAATGACACCTACATAAGAGTGTCAAAACCTACCACGGTAGTTATTTTATTTAATGACACCTACATAAGAGTGTCAAAACCTACCACGGTAGTTATTTTATTTAATGACACCTGCATAAGAGTGTCAAAACCTACCACACAAGGCAAAACATTCCATTACACCATAGCCTACCTGTCAAGAGTACGTTTATGTTATTGACCATGTTAAATTATCATTGTAATTGTGCACACATTGATGTCAGACATGCAACTACCCCAATGCTCTGTTGCTGATGACTGGGATGAATGCAGGAGCAGATTTCAGGAGCAGGACAAGACACCCTCTTTTTGACTGGCCTATCTGGCTTATATGATTATGATGGTCATAATGCTTCATGACAGTGTCATAAAGTGTATTTGATCACGCTCTCCGCAGCTGATGTGAGTAAGACCTTTCAACAGGTCAACATTCACAAGGCCGCAAGGCCAGACGGATTACCAGGACGTGTACTCTGAGCATGGGCTGACCAACTGGCAAATGTCTTCACTGACATTTTCAACCTCTCCCTGTCTGAGTCTGTAATACCAACATGTTTCAAGCACCATAGTCCCTGTGCCCAAGAACACTAAGGTAACCTGCCTAAATGACTACCGACCCGTAGCACTCACGTCTGTAGCCATGAAGTGCTTTGAAAGGCTGGTCGTGGCTCACATCAACACCATTATCCCAGAAACCCTAGACCCACTCCAATGTGCATACCGTCCCAACAGATCCACAGATGATGCAATCTCTATTGCACTCCACACTGCCCTTTCACACCTGGACAAAAGGAACACCTATGTAAGAATGCTATTCATTGACTACAGCTCAGCGTTCAACAAAGCTCATCACTAAGCTAAGGACCCTGGGACTGAACACCTCCCTCTGCAACTGGATCCTGGACTTCCTGACAGGCCGTACATGTACATATTACTTCAGTTACCTCGACACCGGTCCCCCCGCGCATTGACTCTGTACCGGTACCTCCTGTATATAGCCTTGCTATTGTTATTTTACTGCTGCTCTTTAATTATTTGTTACTTTTATCTCTTACTTATTTTAGGTATTTTCTTAACTGCATTGTTGGTTAAGGGCTTGTAGGTAAGCATTTCACTGTATGGTCTACACCTGTTGTATTCGGCGCATGTTATTAAAAATATGATGAAAAAACATGACTGTAAAGAATTAATTACATAAAAAACAAAGGGTTTAAGAAACAAACTTTCAATTGAAAGTAAACTTCTTGTCAGGGTAAAAACTAATTTGAATAAATGTGGGTTTTGACACTCTTCTGTAGGTGTCATAACCAGCCATAAAATAACGCAATATATGTTACAACAGGTGTAACATATATGTGTAATGACAGTGTTATGACCATATTATGGCAGTTTATGACAAGTTATGTCAGCTGTTATGGCATATTATGACGTGGTTATGACAGTGGGTGTCAAGTAAAGTGTTACCTAACTTTCTTTCATTTTACAGTAGCCAAAGGCACAATCCTATTTATATTAGCAACCCATGCATGTTGTTTGCATCTTAGATCTCCCCTCGTTCTACATTTCTGACAGATGTTTTCATCTGTCAGAAATGCCCTTTTGTATTTTCCTGCTAATTTCATTATGAAACTGTCACGCCCTGGCCATAGAGAGGCTTTTATTCTCTATTTTGGTTAGGCAGGGTGTGACTAGGGTGGGCATTCTAGTTTCCTTATTTCTATGTTTTCTATTTCTTTGTGTTTGGCCGGGTGTGGTTCTCAATCAGAGGCAGCTGTCTATCGTTGTCTCTGATTGGGAACCATACTTAGGTAGCCCTTTTTCCCACCTGTCTTTGTGGGAAGTTGACTTTTGTTTAGGGCACATAGCTTTTGAGCTTCACGGTTTGTTTTTGTAGTGTTTATTGTTTTGTTCGGCGTCATTTTTGATTAAAATAAAGAAAATGTACGCTCACCACGCTGCACCTTGGTCCTCTCCTTTCAACCGCCGTGACAGAAACGAATATTCAAGCGTAGCCTACAGCCTTGTGCGCATTGCGGCGCTTATAATATGAAGAAATAATAGGTTATCAACGTTTTAAGCTAAACGCTCTGATCCGCTGCATCAGACTCATTGTTTTTTTACATTTGTTTTATGTATCCAAGGCCTACTGGTTGTATGAATTTGGGATCTGTAGTCCCACAACTGTCCCTGAGACCGTTTGGAAAAGGCTATTTCTTTCTCAACAAGCTGACAAATAGGTCAACTTCTCTACTATTGGGAATAGTAGATTGACATAGGTTAGTGATTGAGCTGTTCATTACTCGTCTTGTTGGCCGAGGAAAAGTAAATGTGGAGAGTTATTCCAAAATCTTCAAAGTCCGCAGCAGAATTCGATAAGAAGGACCGCACATTGTCGCGTCCTCGACTTGCATGTTCCGTTAATATGAACTGCCATAATCTAAATGTGATTTCTGTCATTCTGAGTACCCAACGCATAGGGGTCCGGTAAATTCCTCAAATGTCCGTTAAATTAAAATGCTGCCGGTTTTCTTAACAGAAACCCTGGTTAGTCAGCAAACTCAGACCAGGATCTATCCATGGCACTGACACTGAAGTGAGAATGTTCTATGTGGGATAGTGAATGGGTGGGCCTTTAAGAGACATCCTCAGTAAGATCAGTCTGTATTGATCATTTATTTGAAAAGATTATTGATTGGAATATTAAAGGTTTGCTCTTACATATTCAATTCGGCAACAGGTGTCCAAGATATCGATCAGTCAACCAATCAGCCGGCCATCAATTAAGTTTGATTTGTAGATGTTGTTTCCCATTGGTTTATTTGTCCCTTTTAATATCATCTGTTGTTGTTTGATTGGTTCCTGGCTTGACTCCTGTCGTTGGTTGGTTCCGACTGTAGCGTACACAGACACGTGACCGAACAACTGAGAGCTGTCGGACCGCCTCAGCGGTTACATAAATGGCTTAGCACCTGTCAATCAAGAGGTATCCGCTCCAGGGATTATAGCCAGGAGCTAAGACTTCACTTCTCCTCTCCCTCCCACTCTTCCTCCTCCTTCTACTCCTACCTCTTTGTCATCCCTTCATTCAGCTTAGTATCTTTCCCCCTCGTCCTCTGAGCTCTTCTGTCTTTCCTGTTATTAAATGTCTTTCTATCGGCCTCCATCTATCTTGGTTTTCTCTCAGAGGACACAGGCTATGATAGTGCAGAGAGTGAGTCTGGCCTTGTCTGTCTGAGGGGGCAGTATGTGTGACTCTGTGTGTGTGTGTGTGTCTCAGATGAGGTTAGGGACTGAGCGGATGTGAGGATGAATGGAGGAGAGGAGGTGGCTGTTTTCTGGATGAGTGGAGCTTGTCGTCCCTAAGTAGTGCCTTTGGCATTCCCCTCTTTTTCTCTCTCTTTCCCTCTTTCCTTCTATGCCAGTTTCTCCCACTCTCCCCTCCGTTCTCCTTTGATCTCTCATTCCCTCCCATTCTCCACAACCGTCTCTCTCTCCTCCTCTCTCTCTCACTTCATGAATTGGCGTTTCAAGGGTTACGGGACGAGTCACATCATCTGACCTCAATATGCGGATGACTGCTACCGGTGAGCTTAAGCTGCTGTCCCCTGCCTCCCTGCCTCCCTGCCTCCTACCCCCTGTTTCCCCATGCCACCTAACCCTTGCTTCCCCATGCTATGATTTTCAAGGGTTTCATTGTTTGAATGTGTTACTGTTGGTGTCTGTACTAAATTGTGGCTCGCAGTATTTCTCTATCTTGCACACAGTCCTTCTGCTGGCTGGATAGGTTCTCTAGTGGATACCTGTCTTGTCATCATGAGACCAGTGTGAAATGTTTTCTGTGTGTGTCTCTGTTCCTCTGACAGGTTCCCCGGCAAGTTTGAATAGTGTGTCTTACATGTGGGAAATCCAGATGCAGTGTGTGTGTGTGTGTGTGTGTGTGTGTGTGTGTGTGTGTGTGTGTGTGTGTGTGTGTTTGTGGTGTGGTGTGGTGTGGTGTGGTGTGGTGTGGTGTGGTGTGGTGTGTGTGTGTGTGTGTGTGTGTGTGTGTGTGTGTGTGTGTGTGTGTGTGTGTGTGTGTGTGTGTGTGTGTGTGTGACTCAGTGGGTGACTCAGTGGGTGACTCAGTGGGTGACTCACACTCTCAGGAGATGACTTGATCTGGCAGCTGTCTAGGTCAGGGAGAAATCACAGTAACATCAAAGTGAATGAATCATGTTGGTACACATGTCTCCCTCGGTTCCCTAACTGGTTTCATCACACATGTCTGTGCTGGGATGAAGGAGATATGTAATTCTTCTCATGTATGCAAGCATGGTTTCTGTGTCACTAGACTCTCTAACATATGTTTAATTGAAAGGTATACTGCACTTCAAAGTGATTATATCTTCTGTGACTGTCCTCTCTAACATTTGCTGAATATGGTAATTTACATCATTAGCATATGCTTTTAGTCAATGTACAGTAATATGTGGCCCGCACAGAAATCAAACCCTCAATTCTGGAGCTGGAAATTGCAAGCAACATGCTCCAACCAACCCGTCTGAACCAAATGCGTTTTACTGTCGTTTGTTTGAAGTGCAACACAACAACGCTAATCAAAAGGAGCTCGCTAGAATTCATTCTTCCTTCAAGGCTGTGCTCTGTTGTTACAAAAACAGGTTGCTATATGACCTAGTTTGTGTTCAGAACTGCTATGTTGCCGTTTCCCATTTTAAATATTGGGGGGTCAAAATATTTGCTTCCTTAGATAAAACCATTGCCGGAAACTTTAACAGAAAGATTGTAAGATGGCGCCGGAGGGTAGGGCTGCCGTCTTATCGACTCTTAACCAATCATGCAATTATTTTTTCTTTTTTTCGCGTTGTTCGTAACTTGTTTTGTACATAATGTTGCTGCTCCCGTCTCCTATGACTGCGAGCGCCCACCTCAGATTAGACAAAGAGTTTTTCTTCAATGAGTCCGACGGGAGGGAGATACTGCAGATATCCGACCAGACCCAGATCCCCATCATTGGGCACCATAGTCCCTGTGCCCAAGGACACTAAGGTAACCTGCCTAAATGACCCGTAGCACTCACGTCTGTAGCCATGGAGTGCTTTGAAAGGCTGGTCATGGCTCACCACAACACAGAAACCCTAGACCCACTCCAATTTGCATACCTCACCAACAGATCCACAGATTATGCAATCTCTATTGCACTCCACACTGCCCTTTCCCACCTGGACAAAAGGAACGCCTATGTGAGAATGCTATTCATTGACTACAGCTCAGCGTTCAACACCATAGTGCCCTCAAAGCTCATCACTAAGCTAAGGATCCTGGGACTAAACACCTCCCTCTGTAACTGGATTCTGGACTTCCTGATGGGCCGCCCCCAGGTGGTAAGGGTAGGTAACAACACGTATGCCAATCACGGACAGTAATTGTTTGAGTACATTCCATGAATCGAAAAATACATACACGTTATCAGGAAACTCATTTTTTTTCTTTATAATTTACAATTTAGGTCAGCTACTTGGGAAACGCAACTACCGAACCATCCAATGATGGGATTTAAAAATAAATTATGTGGGCTCCTGAAAGGACTGATCTCTACAACACTGTATATAAACAACCTTTGGTAAATTCATATCCTGAGCTAGCCATTAAAAAGTACGGTTCACAGATCTAATTGAATCTGAACAACCCTTTAACTGGAACAGAATATGGCAAAAACATTACCTTGGCATCCTGTAATCTGAACCATCAATTCATTTTAAGTTTGTTCACAGACTGTATTTAACACCAAGGAAGCGTTTTACGATGAAAACTGTTAACTGTGTCCTCTAAATCAGATAGGCACATTCCTTCATATGATGTGGGAGTACCCTGCTTTTAAATGCTTCAGGGGCAAAGTAAAACATTTTTGGGGGAGTGCATGATTTTAAATATCCAATGCTTTGCATCTATTATGTTACTTAATTATGATAGTGCCCTTGAAGCTCTCAATCAATCAGAGAAGATTACTGCTCTGAAAACATTTTTGTCTCCAAAATGGCAACCACCTCACTCTCTCTCCCATTTTAACCAGTGGATACAGCTGCATGGTTTCTGAGGGGGGAGGGAGCATGTGGGAGGGTGGATGGTGACTGAAGGGGGGAATGGGTTGTGTCTGTTTTGAGAGAGAGAGAGAGAGAGAGAGAGAGAGAGAGAGAGAGAGAGAGAGAGAGAGAGAGAGAGAGAGTTACTATGGTAATCACAGTCTAATTCTTTGATTGCTTTTGTACATTTAAACCCCCCTCTGAATTTTTTCTCTCTCGATTTGGTCACAAATTGAGCTCACAGTATATTTAACCAGTTGAAACATGTCTGGTGTCATGTCACAGAACTCACGGAGATCGCCTATACTGGCTGCTTGTCTCACTAAATAACCAACACACACACACACACACACACACACACACACACACACACACACACACACACACACACACACACACACACACACACACACACACACACACACACACACACACACACACACACACACACACACACACACACACACACAGTCTCTCTCCTGAAATACCCTGTACTGCATGTAAATCAGTGCCTGCTGATAGGATTGTACCTGATCAGTGTGTAGTATAAGCCTAGCGGCTCTCATCTCCTGATTTAGTACCACAGTTCTGTGGAGATCAGCTTGCTGTTCACACACGCACAGCCACAGGTTGGTTAGACATATGGCTTAGTCCAGGATCAAACCTTATTCATTCACTGTACATAATGCACTACTCAGGGCCACAGCCTAATAGGCAGGCATACAGTCACATTGGTTTTGGTTTTTGACATTTTCTCCATTGGCTCAATTGTACCAGGCCAGTCAAGTGTCTTGTCGTTGTTTGGCCAATATCTCTCTCCTGTTCGTAGTCTATCGACTACCCCTCCCTCCCCTCCTCCCAGCCATAGCAAGACTAATCACATCACTATGATTGATTGTTAGTACAGATCACTATTATTGATCACCTATTGATTGTGTGCACAGAGAGGTTGTGTCTCTGTGATGGTCTATGGTTGATGTCATGAGATGGCAGATATCTGATGACTACACTGTAAAAATAGAAAGACTCAAAACACCATGATTGTGTAATGAAACCATGAAAAGTAATGCAACTAACCTGAGATCTGGTGTTTGAATGTAAACACCAATGTAAGTGTTATGAGACAAAGAACGTTTTAAAACAGAATAGAAGTACTCTGAAACGCCGAAAGTGCTTCTTCAATCTGAATATTGTTTTTTAGGAGAGCGTTGGGGGGGTGGGGGGGGGGGTCAGTGCATGTAAAAGGCAGCATAAAAATACGTTTTTTGGGGCAGACTTTCTCTCATACAATCAAATGGTTAATAATAAATGCAAATGAGTTATAGCCTAAATGTTGATTAATGATAACAACTTGTAGAGAATATTTTTGTGGAGTTCCACCTTT
The DNA here is from genome assembly GCF_045679555.1 of Salvelinus alpinus. Taxonomy (NCBI): domain Eukaryota; kingdom Metazoa; phylum Chordata; class Actinopteri; order Salmoniformes; family Salmonidae; genus Salvelinus; species Salvelinus alpinus. The sequence continues at coordinate 10,299,842 of NC_092109.1, forward strand.
TTCAATGCTTTATTTAGACAGAATGGAAACAGGAGGAGACAGAGAAGGAGTGAAAGTGGGACAGACGGAAGCGGCAATTGAACCCCTGGGGCAGTAAGATGGTGCATTTCTTTGGAATTGATTTGAATTTTCACACACTCAACCACACAGCCACACTGTAAAACATTATTCCGGGGTGAATTTAAATTGACAACAACAACAAACCAAAAAAACATATACTTAATAGAAAATGAATGCAAGTCGTTTCAATGATTTTACCCCAAAAATGTAAGAATAAATCCAACGTAATATGTTGCTAAAAATGTAAGTAACTTTTATGAGGATAACTAACCAAAGAGAGAACATTTTGTGATTGAACTGATTTGGTTTGAATCATATCTTGTCACGTGGCAATTTTTTTTTAGAGGAGTATGGGTAATTCAAATGTTTTAGACTTTATGATTATTTTACAGAATGTTGTATGCATGTTTGAAGAACGAAAAGTCAACTTCTATATGAGTATTAAGCAGCTTGTTGTGCCATGAGGTGGAATGGATCGTGATGAATGGATATCAAAACCACCAATCAAAATGACGTTCAATGGTGAGACTACCCGTTCACACATTTTTACCTTTTGACGGAAGAAGCAAATATAGTGCTTGTTGTAAAACTTTTAGTTACTGCTGGTGGATTGAGCACTGTGCTCAACAAGCCTACCAAAATGGGTTAAACGGGCAAACGATCAGATACTGAACATGAATCCATTTTTAACATCCTGCAGAGGAACTGTTCTCACGCTGAAGCACTGTGATTGTGTTCAGAAGATTTAGAGAGGGGAAACAACACCGAAAGAGAAGGGATCTAATTCTGGACTAAACAGAACTCGAAACGCCAGAATGGTGCTTTCAACCTCTTCCGGTAGGGCTCCCAGTCCCTGGGAAGGTGTTACACAACACTTGATTAAGTGGTGTTACAACACATCATGTCATCTTTCAAAACCTCTCAGAAGGATGTGTTTGTTTAGGTGTTACAGAACACTTCATTTTAAGTGTATGTGCTGAATAGCTCACCTGTCTGTCGACTGGATTAAAGTTGCTGACCGCCATTGATTTAAGTGTGTCTGTGCGTCTGGATGGAGAAAGAGAAAGCGAGAGCGAGAGAGAATTACTATGGTAACCACAGTGTAATTATGAGGTACAGCTATGTATATCCACAGAACCAAACTCAGGAGACAAAGCGGGCACTGCCAGTGTGTGTACACTGTAATAACTATGTGATCAGGGATGCACTACTGTAGAGTTGGTGTTTATCCCTGGGCTTGGTCTATGTCCTGATCACAAAATTTGTTTTGTTTGGTGTAAGTGGGGACAATATATCAGCTGACCTTCCCTTCACCAGAAGTGTAATTCCTGAAGAACCAGTAGCAGGAAATTGTTGAATACAGTAGATGCACACACTGACCGGCCTCGGTAATGCATGGTGATGACAGTGGACCTGGTTATGGAAGTGGAGCAACACCGGAATGGATATGTATTGTAGATAAGAAGCTCACACTCAGCTCAGGAAGTCTTTCTCATGCAACATCCTGTTAGTGGTGTCCCTGTAGATGTGCTGTTTCATTGGTTTTCTCTTGGTACATGAGACCCACACTGATAGCCGTCTGCTCACTGGAAACGTGTGTGCCCTGCCTACACACACCCACAGCAGAGGAACGGGACTAAGCTCACGGTCGCTTTTATGGTGAATATTATGCTCTTGACTGTGTTTGCTGGTGAAAGCATCGCTCCTGTAGGAGCTGTAATGCTGAAAGCATCTCGGGTGCAGGAGGTTCCAGGAAGTTGGTTTTGTGAAGCTGTGTCACACCCCTTTCCTCGTTCCAACGCTGTGTTTTAGCCAACATATTTTTCAGGATGACAGTTTTATTAGGCTTTGTTGTGCTTTGTGTTTTTCTGTCTCGCTCTCTCTGTTTGTTTGTCTGTGTGTATGCCTGTTAACTGTGTGTGTGTGCATGCATGTTTGTGTGTGTGATGCTGTGTGTGTTAGGTTGTGTGTTTAACGCTGTATTTTTAAACGTCTGTCTCCCCTCTCTCCCCAGGTTATGGGTGCCACTGATGCCTCGGGGGTCAACTCGGACAGAGCTCTGCCCAGCTCAGAGATGTACCAGCTGGACATAGTGCTGAAGAGAGGACACAACCTGGCCATACGGGACAGAGGAGGTAGAGTCATATACAGTATATCTGTCCATCTATCTTTAGGGGGGTTGGGAGGGACAGGGATGGACTGGAATAATGTGTTTGTAAAAAAAACTAAATCACTAAATCACTTTCTCTCTCTCTCTCTCTCTCTTTCTCCACCCTCTTAGGTACCAGTGATCCGTATGTGAAGTTTAAGCTGTGCGGGAAAGAGGTGTTTCGCAGTAAGACCATCCACAAGAACCTTAACCCTGTCTGGGACGAGGGGACTAAACTACTGGTGGACAGTCTGCAGGATCCTCTCTATGTCAAGGTAACGAACGAACACACACACACACACACACACACACACACACACACACACACACACACACACACACACACACACACACACACACACACACACACACGCACATGCACGCGCACACACATACACACACTCTAACACAGATGGTGTGTGTTTTCCCTGCAGGTGTTTGACTATGACTTCGGCCTTCAGGATGACTTCATGGGTTCAGCTTACCTCTACCTGGAGTCCCTGGAGCAACAGCGGTACTGTAGGCCTATGGCATCTGTATATCACCTGTTTGTAAACTGTATTGGCACATACTGTACATACAGTATGCAGATCACCTGTCTGACAGAAGTATAATATATACACCACTTAGCAGAAGCTTTTCTCCAAAGCGACTTACAGTACAGCGAGTGCATGCATTTTCAGTCTGTGTATATGACCATCCCTGCACAAGTTGAACTCACGACACTTACCACCTTAGCCACACGAAAACACTTGACCACATTACGTCATCAGCTATTGTGGCTCCCGGGTTTTGCAACCTGTTTTCCTCTGATTTCCTCTGTTCTGCTCCTCCAGTTGAACCGGACCCTGCCTGAGACCTGGTGTCACACAGACACACACACACACTCAGACACACACACACACTCAGACACACACACACTCAGACAGACACACACTCAGACACACACACACTCAGACACACACACACTCAGACAGACACACACTCAGACACACACACGAGTTGAATGTGATCTATTCCTGTGCAGGGCAATACCAGTTACTCTAACACTGCAGGACCCTCACTACCCTGATGTAGACCTGGGAACACTGGAGCTGACCGTCACCTTAAGGCCTAAAGACGGCTCCATAGATGAGCCGCACAGAGATGCCACTGTAAGTGTTAAACCACCACTTACCCACTGACAACACTTATCACAATAGGAGAACTATAGGGCGTGCAGGGTTTTGCTCCAGCCCGGCACTAACACGTTTCATTTTTGATGAGATGCACGGTAAGGGAACCAGATCACTGCAGTCCCGGAAAAACTACAGGGTGGTTGCAGGTTTCTGTTCCAGCCCAGCGCTAAACACGTTTAGCTCTGAGGAAATGTAAGGCAGCCAGTAGCTATAGTGTATTGAGGGTCTAGTGGTGCTGAGTCTGTGAACTGTTTGCGTCCAACAGACAAATGCGGTGGTAAAGGAGCATCGTTGGAAGCCTTGTGTGAACAAAGTGAGTCTATTGGTAGTTAGCCCGTTAGCCTCCTGTAGCATATTCCATACCTGCCAACTCCAATTAGTCTCTTTAGCCTGATGTAGCCTGGCTTAATATTCCTACATGCCCTCTTCCTACACTCTTTCACACAGATTTAATATCCATCAGGGGAATTTATTGGGTTCTTACCCCTTGATTAGTTTTAATTAAAGCCTTAATTACAGCAGCATCTTAGACTGTATTTTCTTTGCGTCTGTATCTGGAGCAGTGTGGAACTGGAAGCGGGAATTTGGAACACTCTGTTATTTTGTGTTCTACATCGGAGGGGGATGAGGCATCTGCGGTGCCAGGATGTAAAATGAATCCCGTCAATGTATTATTCATGATCTACTGGGTTAATTAGACATGGACCCAATGGCTACACTAAAAAAGAGAGACAAGGAAGAAAACAAAGTTGCTTCAACGTACAAGGCAACCAGCTGCAATAGGATTGTGATTTTTCTCAACAAAATGTTTGTGTGTGAAATTTCGGTTGAACAAATTCACAATCCTATCGCAACTGGTTACCTCACAATTGTATGTGGAAACATCTCTCTTTTTTTTTTGTACAGTGTACACAACCTGGCCTTTCAAGTATGACCCTCTTCCACTCTGGGAGACATTGTGGGGCAGGGAAAGAGAAAAAGGGGATGGAGATAGAGAGAGGGGGGGGGTTACTGATCAGAACCAGTGTGAAGTGTCTCTTATCAATACTTTGATACTCTACACACCCCTTGCAGTCTTCACATTTTGCTACCTTGAAATCAAATCTAAAAAGGGTATTAATAAATCCATTTTTCCCCAAACCAATCTACACTATCTACTGAAAGAAAAATCATAGAACATTTTCCAAATGAATAAAAAATGTAGATGTCTTGATTGCGTTTGTCTTCGCACCCCAGAGTTGATCGTTGGTGGACGCCCCGTTGGCAGCCAGTACGGCTGTGAATCATTTTGAATAAGATTCTACCAAACTTGCGCAACATTTAGGACAACACAAATCCATTGATTTTGACAAAATTGCTCAAGCTCAGTGAAATAGTTTGGGAATCATTGATGGACAGCAATATTCAAACCTTGTCTCTGATTTTCAAGCAGATTTAAGTCAGGAAAGCCATTCTGGTGGGTCTTTGGCATTACAATTTGTGTATTTGTCCCGCTGAAAAATAAAACTCTTTCCCAGGGTTAGGTTTTCAAAAGACTACGGCAGGTTTTCCACAAACTTTTTACCTGGGCTTTGGCTCCTTTCATGTTTATTTTGATGCTGACAAACTCCCCACCCCCTGCCAGTGACAAGCATACCCATAACATGATGCTGCCACAGCAATACAGAGGATCAACAACATCACATTCAATCCTCACTACTGGCCTGTTTGCCACAAGGCCATTAGGTAATACTGCAATACAAAATGGCAAATACATCTTATTTGACCAGTTTCTCACAGCAGGAAAATAATCCTGCAGCAACAGGAACTGAATAATTAGGTGGATTATAATTATTGGACAATTTTTATGAGTTTATACATTTTTAGTTAGGGTAAATCAAGTCTGACATTTTAAAGTGGAAATTACCAACTTTAGAAGCCCTTTTAAACCTTCGAATACACTGCAATTTGCAATCATTTGTTCATCACAGGTTTTTATACATTTGGACATTTAAAAAAAAAATGTATTTCACTTTGAAGATGTGGAATAAGTTGCATAGATTTGTTGGTTAAAAAATCGAATTTAATCCCATTTTAGAAAACAGTGCAAGGGGTCTGTAGACTTGATGGGTTGGCCCTGTAGTTGATGGTTTGGCCCTGTAGTTGATGGTTTGGCCCTGTAGTTGATGGGTTGGCCCTGTAGTTGATGGTTTGGCCCTGTAGTTGATGGTTTGGCCCTGTAGTTGATGGTTTGGCCCTGTAGTTGATGGGTTGGCCCTGTAGTTGACGGTTTGGCCCTGTAGTTGACGATTTGGCCCTGTAGTTGACGATTTGGCCCTGTGGTTGATGATTTGGCCCTGTAGTTGATGATTTGGCCCTGTAGTTGATGGTTTGGCCCTGTAGTTGATGGTTTGGCCCTGTAGTTGATGGTTTGGCCCTGTAGTTGATGGTTTGGCCCTGTAGTTGATGATTTGGCCCTGTAGTTGATGGTTTGGCCCTGTAGTTGATGGTTTGGCCCTGTAGTTGATGGTTTGGCCCTGTAGTTGATGATTTGGCCCTGTAGTTGATGGTTTGGCCCTGTAGTTGATGGTTTGGCCCTGTAGTTGATGGTTTGGCCCTGTAGTTGATGGTTTGGCCCTGTAGTTGATGGTTTGGCCCTGTAGTTGATGGTTTGGCCCTGTAGTTGATGGTTTGGCCCTGTAGTTGATGGTTTGGCCCTGTAGTTGATGGTTTGGCCCTGTAGTTGATGGTTTGGCCCTGTAGTTGATGGCTTGGCCCTGTAGTTGATGATTTGGCCCTGTAGTTGATGATTTGGCCCTGTAGTTGATGGTTTGGCCCTGTAGTTGATGGTTTGGCCCTGTAGTTGATGGTTTGGCCCTGTAGTTGATGGTTTGGCCCTGTAGTTGATGATTTGGCCCTGTAGTTGACGGTTTGGCCCTTTAGTTGATGGTTTGGCCCTGTAGTTGATGATTTGGCCCTGTAGTTGATGGGTTGGCCCTGTAGTTGATGGTTTGGCCCTGTAGTTGATGGTTTGGCCCTGTAGTTGATGGTTTGGCCCTGTAGTTGATGATTTGGCCCTGTAGTTGATGGTTTGGCCCTGTAGTTGATGGTTTGGCCCTGTAGTTGATGATTTGGCCCTGTAGTTGATGGTTTGGCCCTGTAGTTGATGGTTTGGCCCTGTAGTTGATGGTTTGGCCCTGTAGTTGATGATTTGGCCCTGTAGTTGATGGTTTGGCCCTGTAGTTGATGGTTTGGCCCTGTAGTTGATGGTTTGGCCCTGTAGTTGATGGTTTGGCCCTGTAGTTGATGGTTTGGCCCTGTAGTTGATGGTTTGGCCCAGTAGTTGATGGTTTGGCCCTGTAGTTGATGATTTGGCCCTGTAGTTGATGATTTGGCCCTGTAGTTGATGGTTTGGCCCTGTAGTTGATGGTTTGGCCCTGTAGTTGATGATTTGGCCCTGTAGTTGATGGTTTGCGTATAAAGTATATCCACTTATTCCAACTACTCTACATACAGTGCCCTCTGAAAGTGTTCAGACCCCTTGACTTTTTCCACGTTTTGTTACATTACATTACAGCCTTAACTCTTTGGCATTCAGGCCAAATAGTTCAATCTTGGTTTCATCAGACCAGATAATCTTCTTTCTCATGGCCTGAGTCCTTTAGGTGCCTTTTGGTAAACTCTAAGCTGGTTGTTATGTGCCTTTTACTTAGGAGTGGCTTCTGTCTGGCCACTCTACCATAAAGGCCTGATTGGTGGAGTGCTGCGGAGATGGGAGTCTATCTTGAATGGAGTGCTCTTTGAAATAATGTGTCTTATTTCTAGACCATGCTGCTCAAACGGGCCTGGAGGCGATCCAGTAAGGTAAAACTATGAAGAATAGCATCAGCTTCTATCCCTAACCATACCCAGTGTGTACGTGTGTGTGTGTGTGTGTGTGTGTGTGTGTGTGTGTGTGTGTGTGTGTGTGTGTGTGTGTGTGTGTGTGTGTGTGTGTGTGTGTGTGTGTGTGTGTGTGTGTGTGTGTGTGTGTGTGTGTGTGTGTGTGTGTGTGTGTGTGTGTGGCAGCCGCATCCATCCCAGTGCTGTGTTGTGTTGGTGTTGCTGTGCTCTATCCCCTCATCCCCCTCCACTGAACTCATCATGAGGGGCCGCAGTGGCTGGCAGGTCTGCGTACCCACATAATACAGTCAGATCCGGCCCTAGCCTTTTGGAATTTGTTGGCCCTCTACTCATTTTGCAATGTGGCGGAGCGAAAAATGTGCAGTTTTACAGCTAAGTCCCTGTAATTCTACACATTTTGCCATAGGTTGAAGAGAAAAGTTAGCTGTTTTGAATATGATATCTGAGTGAGAGTGACTAACAAAATCAATGGGGGCCCCCTGGTCGGTAATCCGACCATGATTACTACACGTTTGATAGCTGGCTAGACTCATTTATAAATCAAAAAATGGTAGCTGACATGGGCTAATTGAATGACTGTCAGTGACTGACATAGTAAGATTTAAAAAATTGCCGACGCACAACCAAATTTCAAAATTGCACCTTGTGTGTTTTACCATTATAACTCTCGACGGTAAGTTGAGACGCCGACTGAGTTCCAAAAAAAGACAAATATTTGCCCATCGCTGGTCTACAATAGCTGGTCAAACAGGTCTGACCAGCATGGTCTAATTGGTTATGCTGGTTTACCAGCATGGTCACCAGCATACTGCCCCTGAACAAGGCAGTTAACCCACTGTTCCTAGGCCGTCATTGAAAATAAGAATTTGTTCTTAACTGACTTGCCTAGTTAAATAAAGGTAAAATTAAAATCAATAAAAAAATACCAGCATAAGACTAGCACTAGCACACCAGCGTGAAAGTGTCCAAAACACAACAAAGAATGGTCACCAGCAAAACCAGCTCTAGTCACCGGCATATGCTGGTCTATGCAGTTTTTTTCCCAGAAGGGTCAGTCTCACTGCCACACCAGAAAGAACACTATCCTATTTTAAACACAGAGATAAGCTCTGGATCTTAGAGATGATAAAAATATAAACTATTCTTAACACCATAGTTCAGCAAGGAAACACCATGTCGAAATATGTTTCACCATTTATTAAAGAACGAATAATGCAAGTCTTGGCGATATGGGCTCCGCTCCTTCAGGGTAGCTCACTGCCCAAGCAAAGCATCAATATATAGAATGAACTACAAGCAGTGAGCGCGGTCAGCTATACCAATCCCCCAGCAGGAAAGCAGAACAGGTGGAGGCTGGGGTTGGGAGCAAAATAAGAAAATGCATACTGGAGAAGCAAAAGCGCTCACCTTAAATAGACTGCCAAATAAGGTAGGCGTGATTGTTACTAGCATCTAATTGGTGCAATCCTAGCTGATGCTGAGGCGGGCACTCGGCTTCCCTTTCAGAACTGACTTTGCTTTATTAATCGTGCCACATTGTGAGTTATAGTATAATCGATAATGTGTCTCTGAGCAGACAGTCTGTCTAACAGCTGGTTCAGGTGATAAACTGTGGCTGTACTGTAGCGCTGTTTGTTGTGGTTGTCATCCTCTCCCATATTTTAGCACCGGGGTCGACATGATTTTGGTGCTCCTGCTTTCAGCACCAGAAGTGATTCAAAAGGTAAAATCTATGTAACTGACTTTCTTTCTTTCTCTACCTCTCTCCATCTCTCTTTCTCTCCCTCTCTCCATCTCTCTTTCTCTCCCTCTCTCCATCTCTCCATCTCTCTTTCTCTCCCTCTCTCCATCTCTCCATCTCTCTCTCTCCCTCTCTCCATCTCTCTTTCTCTCCATCTCTCTTTCTCTCCATCTCTCTTTCTCTCCCTCTCTCCCTCTCTCCATCTCTCCATCTCTCTTTCTCTCCCTCTCTCCATCTCTCTTTCTCTCCCTCTCTCCATCTCTCTTTCTCTCCCTCTCTCCATCTCTCCATCTCTCTTTCTCTCCCTCTCTCCATCTCTCCTCTCTCTCTCATCTCTCTTTCTCTCCCTCTCTCCATCTCTCCATCTCTCTTTCTCTCCATCTCTCCCTCTCTCCATCTCTCTCTCCCTCTCTCCATCTCTCCATCTCTCTTTCTCTCCCTCTCTCCATCTCTCCATCTCTCTTTCTCTCCCTCTCTCCATCTCTCCCTCTCTCCCTCTCTCCATCTCTCTTTCTCTCCCTCTCTCCATCTCTCCATCTCTCCCTCTCTCCATCTCTCCATCTCTCTTTCTCTCCCTCTCTCCATCTCTCCATCTCTCTTTCTCTCCCTCTCTCCATCTCTCTTTCTCTCCCTCTCTCTCTCTTTCTCTCCCTCTCTCCATCTCTCCATCTCTCTTTCTCTCCCTCTCTCCATCTCTCTTTCTCTCCCTCTCTCCATCTCTCATCTCTCCATCTCTCCATCTCTCTCTCCATCTCTCTTTCTCTCCCTCTCTCCATCTCTCCATCTCTCTTTCTCTCCCTCTCTCCATCTCTCTTTCTCTCCCTCTCTCCATCTCTCTTTCTCTCCCTCTCTCCATCTCTCCTCTCTTTCTCTCCCTCTCTCCATCTCTCTTTCTCTCCCTCTCTCCATCTCTCCATCTCTCTTTCTCTCCATCTCTCTTTCTCTCCCTCTCTCCATCTCTCTCTCTTTCTCTCCATCTCTCTTTCTCTCCCTCTCTCCATCTCTCTTTCTCTCCCTCTCTCCATCTATCTTTCTCTCCCTCTCTCCATCTCTCTTTCTCTCCCTCTCTCCATCTCTCTTTCTCTACCTCTCCTCGTTTGTCTCTGCAGCAGCAGTCAGTGCGTCTGGCAGAGCTGCACCGTAAGCACCAGCTGTGGAGAGGCATCGTCAGCATCTCTCTGATCGAAGGTCGCGACCTTTGCCCCATGGACCCTAATGGCCTCAGTGACCCCTATGCGAAGTTCAGACTGGGAAACCAGAAGTACAGGAGCAAGGTACAGACGGCATATACACATGCACACGCACGCACAGGTAATCAGCGTCTCTCTTTCTCTCTGTAGACCATGCCTAAGACGCTGTGTCCCCAGTGGAGAGAGCAGTTTGATCTGCACATGTATGAAGAGACAGGAGGAGTGCTTGAAATTGCAGTCTGGGACAAAGATACAGGACGCAGGGATGACTTCATAGGACGGTGTGTGTGTGTGTGTGTGTATTTAACTCTGTGTGTGTGTGTGTGTGTGTGTGTGTGTGTGTGTGTTTTATAGCTGCATGTCGTCCCCACTGAGTATGTGTGTGTGTGTGTGTGTGTATTTAACTCTGTGTGTGTGTGTGTGTGTATTTAACTCTGTGTGTGTGTGTGTGTATTTAACTCTGTGTGTGTGTGTGTATTTAACTCTGTGTGTGTGTGTGTGTGTGTGTATTTAACTCTGTGTGTGTGTGTATTTAACTCTGTGTGTGTGTGTGTGTTTAACTCTGTGTGTGTGTGTGTGTGTGTGTGTGTGTGTGTATTTAACTCTGTGTGTGTGTGTGTATTTAACTCTCTGTGTGTGTGTGTGTGTGTGTGTGTGTGTGTGTGTGTGTGTGTGTGTGTGTGTGTGTGTGTGTGTGTGTGTGTGTGTGTGTGTGTGTGTGTGTGTGTGTGTATTTAACTCTGTGTGTGTGTGTGTGTGTGTGTGTGTGTGTGTGTGTGTGTGTGTGTGTGTGTGTGTGTGTGTGTGTGTGTGTGTGTGTGTTTAACTCTGTGTGTGTGTGTATTTCTGTGTGTGTGTATTTAACTGTGTGTGTGTATTTAACTCTGTGTGTGTGTGTGTGTGTGTATATTTAACTCTGTGTGTGTGTGTGTGTGTATTTAACTCTGTGTGTGTGTGTGTGTGTATTTAACTCTGTGTGTGTGTGTATGTGTGTGTGTGTGTGTGTGTGTGTGTGTGTGTGTGTGTGTGTGTGTGTGTGTGTGTGTGTGTGTGTGTGTGTGTGTATTTAACTCTGTGTGTGTGTGTGTGTGTGTGTGTGTGTGTGTGTGTGTGTGTGTGTGTGTGTGTGTGTGTGTGTGTGTGTGTGTGTGTATTTAACTCTGTGTGTGTGTGTATTTAACTCTGTGTGTGTGTGTATTTAACTGTGTGTGTGTGTGTGTGTGTGTGTGTGTGTGTGTGTGTGTGTGTGTGTGTGTGTGTGTGTATTTAACTCTGTGTGTGTGTGTGTGTGTGTGTGTGTGTATTTAACTCTGTGTGTGTGTGTGTGTGTGTGTGTGTGTGTGTGTGTGTGTGTGTGTGTGTGTGTGTGTGTGTGTGTGTGTGTGTGTGTGTGTGTGTGTGTGTGTGTGTGTGTGTGTGTATTTAACTCTGTGTGTGTGTGTGTGTGTGTTTTCTAGCTGCATGTCGTCCCCACTGAGTGGGTGTGTGTATTTAACTCTGTGTGTGTGTGTATTTAACTCTGTGTGTGTGTGTATTTAACTCTGTGTGTGTGTGTGTGACTCTTTCAGCTGTACATTAGACTTGTCCACCCTCGCTAAGGAACACACCCATCGGTTAGAGCTGACGTTGGAGGAGTCCCGGGGCTCTGTGGTGCTGCTGGTCACTCTGACAGCATCCTCACACGTCTCCATCGCCGACCTGTCGCTCACCCCGCTCGACGACCCCATCGAACGCAGGGAGATCATGGGCCGATATGTGAGTAACATTGTAGTAAAAGGGAGTACAACTTAGTCTATCCACCATTGTGTTTGCCAACCTGAAAACTCAGGGCAGACATCCGTTCAAAAAAGAGGATTTGGTTTACAGGTCGCTAAGGGATATGGTGGTGTAGTGGTTGTAACCTAAAGTCTCTTTCTCTGACCCCTGGATCCATGTAGTACCTCTTTTTGACCAGAGGGTAGAGCAGTAGGACAGATCTCACACACAATGCTCATACACTCACACCACTCTCTCTCCAAAATGCTGGTTAGAATTAATATTCTGTCTATCGCTTTCTCTCCCAGGGCATGTTCCGGCCCCTGTCTAACCTGAAAGATGTGGGGATAGTTCAGGTCAAGGTGATGAGAGCTGAGGGCCTCATGGCTGCCGATGTCACAGGTAAGGTGTGTGTGTGTGTGTGTGTGTGTGTGTGTGGAAGTGCGCGTGTGGAAGTGCATGTGTGGATGTGTGTGCATGTGTTTACAGTATAACTGCCTGCGTCTCTGTGTAGGTAAGAGTGATCCTTTCTGTGTTTTGGAGCTGAATAACGACCGGTTACAAACACACACCATCTACAAGAACCTCAACCCGGAATGGAACAAAGTCTTCACCTTGTAAGTGTCAACTTTTTTTTATCCCTCTATCTCTCCCTTTTTCCATCCATCTATTTACACTATATCCATCTATCTCTTCCTCTTTCTTTCCATCTTTAAATACCTGCCTCTCCTCTCTTTCATCAATATACCCATCCCTCTTTTTATCCCTTTCTCTATTCCTTTCATCTTTGCCCCTAAGTCTCCAACCCAATACAGACTTTTGTCAGTAACTCCTCTCTGTTTCCCTCCCCCCTCCCTGCCTTCCTATCCCTCTCCTTCCCCCTCCTCTGCTCCCTCCTTCCCTCCCCCCTCCTTCCCCCGTCCTCCTCTCCCTCTAATCCCCTCCTATTACTCCCTCTCTCTCTCTCTCTCCTCCCCTCCTCCCTCTCAGTAATGTGAAGGACATCCACTCTGTGTTGGAGGTGACAGTGTTTGATGAAGACCGAGACAGGAGCGCTGACTTCTTGGGGAAAGTGGCCATCCCACTGTTACATGTGAGTATGTGAGCCAGGCAACTCCGGCGCACATCTTTCTTAGGAATGCAAAGAAACACACACAGCCTGCTCTTACCCTCTTTCACACTCCTCCCCTCCCTTCCTCTCTGGCACAGATCCAGAATGGAGAACAGAAGGGTTATGTATTGAAGAATAAGGAGATGACTGGACCAACTAAAGGACTCATCTACCTAGAGTCTGACGTCGTCTATAGCACTGTGAGTTTACTCTACTCACCTTCTCTTTTCTAAACCGTCCTTTGGTTCCTCTCTCCTGACATGTTCCTTCCACTCCTTTGGGTTGTGATTCCTGTTGTCCTCAGGTGAAGGCAGGCTTGAGGACGATAGTTCCACCAGAGCAGAAGTACATTGAGGAAGAACCCAAAGTGTCTAAACATGTAAGTGTGCGAGTGTGTGTTTCACGGCCCGGTGATGATGATGATGATGAAGACCCTGTGTTTTTCGTCTAGTTGCTCCAGCAGAACTTTAACCGAGTGAAGAGGTGCATCATGTTCGTGATAAACATTGGAACCTTCATTAACAGCTGCTTTGAGTGGGAGTCACCTCAGAGGAGCATCAGTGCCTTCCTGGTGGGAAACACACACACACACACACTTTGATATTAAGGTCTACGGGCCTCGTCCAACTAAAGTAATAAACTGTCTCTCTCTCCCCCTTTTCAGTTCTTTGTGGTAGTAGTGTGGAACTTTGAGCTCTATATGGTGCCTGGGGCTCTGCTGCTGCTGTTGACGTGGAACTACTTCATCACTGCAGGCAGGGAGTCAGGAGACACGGTGAGTGCTGTGGTTCTGTGTAGTGTGTTTCTATAATGTTACCGTTTCTCTCAACAGTGCCTTCAGAAAGTACTCAGACCCCTTGACTTTTTCCACATTTTGTTACATTGGTCTTTTTCTTAAATGGTAAAAAAAGAAAAATCCTCGTCAATCTACGCACAATATCCCATAATGACAAAGCGAAAACAGGTTTTTAGAAATGTTTGCAAATGTATTAAAAATATAAAACAGAAATACCATATTTACATACATTTTCAGACCCTTTGCTGTGAGACTCGAAATTGAGCTCAGGTGCATCCTGTTTCCATTGATCATCCTTGAGATGTTTCTACAACTTGATTGGAGTCCACCTGTGGTAAATTCAATTGTTTGGACATGATTTGGAAAGGCACACACCTGTCTATATAAGGTCCCACAGCTGACAGTGCATGTCAGAGCAAAAACCAAGCCATGAGGTCGAAGGAATTTCTGCAGCATTGAAGGTCTCCAAGAACACAGTTGCCTCCATCATTTTTAAATGGAAGAAGTTTAGAACCAGGGAGGTGACCAAGAACCCGATGGTCACTCTAACAGAGCTCCGGAGTTCCTCTGTGGAGATGGGAGAACCTTCCAGAAGGACAACCATCTCTGCCGCAATCCACCAATTAGGCCTTAATGGTAGAGTGGCCAGACGGAAGCCACTCCTCCGTAAAATGCAAATGACATCCAGCTTGGAGTTTGCCAAAAGGCACCTAAAGACTCTCAGACCATGAGAAACAAAATTCTCTGATGAAACCAAGATTGAACTCCTTTGCCTGAATTCCAAGCGTCACGTCTGGAGGAAACCTGGCACCATCCCTACTGTGAAGCATGGTGGTGGCAGGGACTGGGAGACTAGTCAGGATCGAGGAAAAGATGAACAGAGCAAAGTACAGAGAGATCCTTGATGAAAACCTGCTCCAGAGCGCTCAGGACCTCAGACTGTGGTGAAGGTTTACCTTCCAACAGGACAACGAACCTAAGCATACAGCCAAGACAACGTATGTGTGGCTTTGGGACAAGTCTCTAAATGTCCTTGAGTGACCCAGCCAGAGCCTGGACATAAACCCGATCTAACATCTCTGGAGAGACTTGAAAAAAGGCTGTGCAACAATGCTCCCAATCCAACCTGACAGAGCTTGAGAGGATCTGCAGAGAAGAATGGGAGAAACTCTCCAAATACAGGTGTGCCAAGCTTGTAGCGTCATACCCAAGAAGACTCGATGATGTAATCGCTGACAAAGGTGCTTCAACAAAGTACTTAGTAAAGGCTCTGAATACTGTGGTATTTTATTTATATTTTACAAATTAGCAAAAACTTCTAAAAATCTGTTTTTGCTTTGTCATTATGGGGTATTGTGTGTAGATTGATGAGGAAAAAAATATATTTAATACATTTTAGAATAAGGCTGTAACGTAAGAAAATGTGGAAAAAGTCAAGGGGTCTGAATACTTTCCGAAGGCACTGTATGTATAATGTCTCTCTCCTCCTTGTCCTGGCAATGTGGCCTACAACAGGCAGGGGAAGTCACGTTTGAGTGGGAGGAGGAGGAAGAGGAGAAAGATGACAAGGTAACACTTGACCTTCTCTTTAACCTTGTGTGCAACTGATGGAAAAACATTATTGTAAAAAAGAACTGCATGATTTTGTATTTTGTTGTTAGAAGCAACCTTTTCTGTCCCTGTAACATTTGCGTGTCTGGTAGGATTCAGAGCGTAAGGGCTTCATGGATAAGCTGTATGCCCTCCAGGACGTGTGTGTCAGTGTACAGAGTGCCTTGGATGACGTGGCCTCCTATGGAGAGAGGATAAAGAAGTGAGTGTGTGTGTGTGTGTGTGTATGTGTGTGTGTGTGTGTGTGTGTGTGTGTGTCTGTGTGTGTGTGTGTATCGCCTTTCGACAGCTACTGTTTGTGTGTGTGTGTGTTAACTAACATCTCTGTCTCTCTCTCCACAGTACATTTAACTGGACAGTGCCTTTCCTGAGTTGGCTGGCCATATCTGTTCTGTGTGTGGCTACAGTCCTCCTCTACCTCGTCCCTCTGCGATACCTCGTGCTCGCCTGGGGTGAGTGTGTGTGTGTATGTGTGTGTCCCTTGCTCTTTGTGTGTCTCCTGTCTACAGACCCCAAACTGAACATGCAGGCTAGCCTCAAGAAGGGGTGTAGCTAGTCAGCTCCTGGGGTTCTGACCATTACACCCCTATCATCGTCTCTAACCTGTTCTGACCGGTTTCTTCCCCGCCACTCTTCTCAGGTGTGAATAAGTTTACTAAGAAGCTCAGGAATCCGTACCTGATCGAAAACAATGAGGTGCTAGACTTCCTCTCTAGAGTCCCCTCAGACGTACAAGTGGTAGGTGCTGCTTGTGTGTGTGTGTGTGTGTGTGTGTGTGTGTGTGTGTGTGTGTGTGTGTGTGTGTGTGTGGACATGTTTAACTATACTTGTGGGGACCAAAAGTCCCCAAAAGAATAGTAAATGAACAACAATTTGACCAACTGGGGACATTTTGTTTGTTCCCACAAGGTCAAATGCTATTTCTAGGGGGTTTAGGGTTAAGGTTAGAATTAGTGTTAGGGCTAGAATTAGAATTAGGGTTAGGTTTAGGGACTAGGGTTAGTTTTAAGGTTAGGGTTAGGAGCTAGGGTTAAGGTTATGTTTTAGGGTTAGGGGTTAGGGAAAATAGGATTTTGAAATGGACTGAATTGTGTATCCCCACAAGGTTAGTTGTACAAGACTGTGCGTGTGCGTGCGCGTATGCGCGCGCGCTTAACTCCGACTGTGTATTTGACAGATGCAGTATCGGGAGCTGAAGTTCGATCCAGGACAGAGCCCCAGCAAACGAAAGAAGACCAACCTTGGCTAGACACACACACACACACACAATGGACTCTGTCTCGGAGGGATATTCAACTCTCCCATACTTTGTAAATAGGGTACGCAACTGTAAACATTGTAAAACAAATAGTATAGAATTTTTTTATATTATGAATATTTCATCATTATGATTAAGACTAGTGCTAGTTTTATTTTGTATGTTTTAGTTATTGTGGAAGTCACAGCCCAAAGAGAACACAGTGTATGTTTTTTTTACTCCTTTTCTTTGTTTGGTCACAATATAATTTTATAAAACGGGTTCAAACATTTCAGATTTTTTTTAATTGAAAGATTCCCTTCTGGAGACGTGTGTGCTTTCCCCCGACTAGATACCTGCATACCTGTACAAGATCAGCACAGGGACACACACTAGCCTCCAGGATTAAGTTGCCAGTTATAAAAACGTTGTTTTTAATAAAGATTTATAAAGAGATATATACAAATATATGTACTGTATGTGTATAACAAAGACTATGTATTTATATCAAAGAGCATATACGACGTATGTACTGTGTATGTTTGTCAAATCAAAAAAATATTGATCACATACACATATTTAGCAGATGTTTTTGCGAGTGTATCGAAATGCTTGTATAACACAAAGAAATACTGCAAAGTTGCTTAGAGCTGCCATGTCTATTGGCGCCATCTTGGCCCTAGTCACACAGGAGAGAGACAGCCCTAGTCTGAATTTCTGCAGGTTTCTTTTAACGTACAGAGAACAGTGAGTCTTCTTGCAAAACTCTTCTGTTTCTTTGGTCCAGACACATTTTTTATATGAGCATCTGCCATTGAATACCTCGAAGAACATGGCTGACGTTTGGCGTTTTGTGTAACCTATTTTTTAAACGTATTGTGTACATAATGTTACTGCTACCGTCTCTTATGACCGAAAAGAACTTCTGGACATCAGAAAAGCGATTGCTCACCGCAGACTGGAAGAAACCTTTTCCTTTAACGAGTCCGACGAGAAGGATATCCTGCTTTCACTGGAACAGGCCCAGAACCACGCCTTTTGCTGAAAAAAAGACACCCGAAAAGGGGCCGCAGATCGGGCATTCTTCTGAAAATCCGGAGGTGAGCGAGTAAACTCCCACTGCCTTCCATTCTTCTCGCTAACGTGCAATCATTGGACAATAAAATTGACGACCTACGATTAAGATTATCCTACCAACGGGACATTAAAAACTGTAACATCTTATGTTTCACAGAGACGTGGCTGAACGAAGATACGGACAATATAGAGCTAGCAGGATTTTCCATGCACCGACAGAACAGAGACGCTACCTCTGGTAAAACGAGGGGTGGGGGATGTGTCTTTTTGTCAATAACAGCTGGTGCACGATGTCTAATATTAAAGAAGTCTTGAGGTAATGCTTGCCTGAGGTAGAGTACCTTATAATAAGCTGTAGACCGCACTACCTACCAAGAGAGTTCTCATCTGTATTATTCGTAGCCATCTATTTACCACCACAAAATGAACCTGGCACTAAGACCGCTCTCAACCAACTCTATAAGGCCATAAGCAATGAAGAAAATGCTCACCCAGAAGCGGCGCTCCTAGTGGCACAGGGACTTTAATGCAGGCAAACTTAAATCAGTTTTACCAAATTTTTATCAGCATGTCACATGTGCAACAAGGGGGGAAAAATCCTAGACCATCTTTACTCCACACACAGAGATGCATACAAAGCTCTCCCCCGCCCTCCATTTGGCAAATCTGACCATAATTCTATCCTCCTGATTCCTGCTTACAATCAAAAACTAAAGCTGGAAGTACCAGTGACTCGCTCAATACGGAAGTGGTCAGATGACGCAGATACTACACTACAGGACTGTTTTGCTAGCACAGACTAGAATATGTTCCAGGATTCATCCAATGGAATTGAGGAATACACCACCTCAGTCATCGGCTTCATCAATAAGTGCATCGATGACTGTACGTACATATCCCAACCAGTAGCCATGGATTACAGGCAACATCTGCATCGAGCTAAAGGCTAGAGCTGCCGCTTTCAAGGAGCGGGAGACTAATCCGGACGCTTATAAGAAATCCTGCTATGCCCTGAGACGAACCATCAAACAAGCAAAGCGTCAATACAGGATTAAGATTGAATCCTACTACACTGGCTCAGACGCTCGTCAGATGTGGCAGGGCTTGAAAACTATTACGGACTACAAAGGGAAACCCAGACGCTAGCTGCCTGGTGACACGAGCCTACCAGACGAGCTAAATGCCTTTTATGCTTGCCTCGAGGCAAGCAACACTGAAGCATGCACGAGTGCACCAGCTGTTCGGTAGCCGATGTGAACAAAACCTTTAAACAGGTCAACATTCACATATCCGCGGGGCCAGACAGATTACCAGGACGTGTACTCAAAGCATGCGTGGACCAACTGTCAAGTGTCTTCACTGACATTTTCAACCTCTCCCTGACCGAGTCTGTAATACCTACATGTTTCAAGCAGACCACCATAGTCCCTGTGCCCAAAGAAGCGAAGGTAACCTGCCTAAATGATTACCGACCCGTGGCACATCGGTAGCCATGAAGTGCTTTGAAAGGCTGGTCATAGCTCACATCAACAGCATCCTCCTGGACACCATAGACCCATAGTGCCCACGAAGCTCATCAATAAGCTAAGGACTCTGGGACTAAACACGTCCCTCTGCAACTGGATCCTGGACTTCCTGGCAGGCCGCCCCCAGGTGGTAAGAGTAGGCAACAACACGTGTGCCACGCTGATCTTTAACACTGGGGCCTCTCAGGGGTGTGTACTTAGTCCCCCCCTGTATTACCTGTTCTCCCACGACTGCGTGGCCAAACACGACTCCAACACTATCATTAAGTTTGCTGACGACACAACAGTGGTTGGGCTGATCACCGACAACGATGAGACGGCCTATAGGGAGGAGGTCAGAGAACTGGCAGTGTGGTGCCAGGACAACAACGTCTCCCTCAATGTGAGCAAGACAAAGGAGCTGATCGTGGACTACAGGAAAAGGTGGGCCGAACAGGCCCCCATTAACATCCACGGGGCTGTAGTGGAGCGGGTCGAGAGTTTCAAGTTCCTTGGTGTCCACATCACCAACAAACTATCATGGTCCAACCATACCAAGACAGTCGTGAAGAGGGCAGGACAAAACCTTTTCCCCCTCAGGAGACTGAAAAGATTTGGCATGGGTCCCCAGATCCTCAAAAGGTTCTACGGCTGCACCATCGAGAGCATCCTGCTCGGCATCTGACCATAAGGCGCTACAGAGGATAGTGCGAACCGCCCAATAGATCACTGGGGCCAAGCTTCCTGCCATCCAGGACCTATATATAATAGGCGGTGTCAGAGGAAAGCCCATAAAATTGTCAGAGACTCCAGCCACCCAAGTTATATACTTGTTTTCTCTGCTACCGCACGGCAAGCGGTACTGGAGCACCAAATCTAGGACCAAAAGGCTCCTCAACAGCTTCTACCCCCAAGCCATAAGACTGCTGAACAATTCATAAAATCACCACTGGAAAATTTACATTTACCCCCCCCCCCCCCCCCTTTGTACACTCGCTGTTTGTTTGTTACCACTTCGCCCCCACCTACATGTACAGATTACCTCAACTAGCTTGTACCCCTGCACACTGACTCGGTACCGGTGCCCCCTGTATATAGTCTCGTTATTCTTATTGTGTTACTTTTATTATGACTTTTTATTTTAGTCTACTTGGTAAATATTTTCTTCTTCTTGAACTGCACTGTTGGTTAAGGGCTTGTAAGTAAGCATTTCACGGTAAAGTCTACACTTGTTGTATTAGGCGCATGTGACAAATACCATTTGATTTGATTTGACTGAACTTAGACTGCTAGCAGAATCATCTAGGAAGTCAATGCATTCTAGCTTAGAATGCTAAAGATGATTTTACAATGTCAGTGTCTCGCATGAATCTGAACCTGTGAGAAAGTGCATTTATGTATGTGATATGTGGAGTGCATATTCGTTGTGTGTGTTGCATGAGTGTGTGTCGCATCCTGAAGTCAGCACAAGGCTTGTTGATAGTGTATTTGCATTTATCCCAAGAATAGTGTTTTTCTTTAACATCAACTCCATCAAAGGTTTCTTCCTGGTTCTCATGTGATTTACCTGATCAGGATTTTACCTGTGATGTGTGTGTTCATAAACATTCATTGGCTGATCTGGGGTTGAATGTCAACTGACAGTGTACTCTTATCTGAGAACACGCTCGTCAAAGGTTTATGACCACAGGTTTACCATAGAGTGAGGTCACTGCACATTGATGGTGTCCACAAAAAGTACCTGATGAAATGAAGAGGACAGAGACGCACACCTGGAAAAGTATATTCTTTGTTTTAATAAAAAATCATTAGAGGAATAACAGCCGCAGGTTTACAACATGAGCTCTGGGTCGGCTGAAGCCAAAATCATGAGATCATCCTCTGATAATGTTGGTTAATGTAAAATACATTTGTAATGTTTTATTTTCTGTCTCTGTCTGCATAGACCATGTTCATAAATTATTGTTGTACCGCTGTGACTGTTAATGCTTGATGCTGAAGGAATTCTGTATGGTCTGCCTGAGTACAGTATATAAAGACCATGTAACTGGAGCAAAAATAATTTGTATAGAGAGTCTTACTGTGGGTGTGCTCAGAGGCGGAAGGATCGTGGGAAGATTTCCCGCTATGGGGTGGCGCTACGTGCGCAGAGCCATAATCTAAATATATGGCTCTGGGTGTGCTGTTCTCTCTGCTTCATAAACCACGTTTACATCTACAGTTTTTATGCGAGTAAAGTCATATCGTATTAAAAAAAACAGCTGTGACAGCTGTGATCGAAACAGGTTGTTTCAGTACAATTTTATAAATGCAGAGAGATCATGTGTTCTTTCGACATGGTGGGATCTTTTTGTGTCGGTAAAGTTAATTATTGAAGAAATGGCGATGGAAATGCTTTTATGCGCAAATATTGCAAGATGGCGACCGACAGATGGTCGCCTCGCTTCGAGTCCTTAGGAATCTGTGCAGTATTTAGTTTTTTTATGTATTATTTCTTACATTGTTAGCTCAGAAAATGTTAAGTGTTATTACATACAGCAGGGAATAACTATTGGATATAAGAGCGAAGTCAACTTACCAACATAACGACCAGGAATACAACTTTCCCGAAGAGGATCCTTTGTTCTGACCACCACTCAGGACATTGGATCTAATCCCAGAGGCCGACCCCAAAAATGTCACCGCAGAAGAGGTAGACGGAGCGGCCTCCTGGTCAGACTTCGAAGACGTGCACACCACCCACCGCTTACGAGTATATTAATATTACTCGCCAATGTCCAGTCTCTAGACAACAAGGTGGATGAAATTAGGGTTGCCTTCCAGAGAGACATCAGAGATTGTAACATTCTCTGTTTCACGGAAACATGGCTCTCTCGGGATATGTTGTCGGAGTCGGTACAGCCACCGGGTTTCTTCATGCGTCACGCCTGTTCACCTGACCTAGAATTCCTTACAATCAAATGCAGACCATATTATCTCCCAAAATAATTCTCGTCAGTTATTGTCACAGCTGTGTATATACCCCCTCAAGCAGATACCATGACGGCCCTCAAGGAACTTCACTGGACTCTATGTAAAATGTAAACCATATATCCTGAGGCTGCATTTATTGTAGTTGGGGATTTTAACAAAGCAAATTTGAGAACAAGGCTACCTGAATTCTATCAGCATATTGATTGCAGCACTCGTGCGGGCAATACACTGGACCACTGCTACTCTAACTTCCACGATGCATACAAGGCCCTTTCCTGCTCTCCCTTCAGCAAATCTGACCATGACTCCATTTTGCTCCTACCGTCATATCGCCAGAAACTCAAACAGGATGTACCCATGACTAGAACCATTCAACGCTGGTCTGACCAATCGGAATCCGCGCTTCAAGATTGTTTTGATCACGCGGACTGGGAAATGTTCCGGCAGCCTCAGAGAATAACATTGATTTATACGCTGACTCGGTGAGTGAGTTTATAAGGAAGTGCATTGGAGATGTTGTACCCACTGTGACTATTAAAACCTACCCTAACCAGAAACCGTGGATAGATGGCGGCATTCGCGCAAAACTGAAAGCACGAACCACCGCATTTAACCATGGAAAGATGACTGGGAATATGGCCGAATATAAACAGTGTAGTTATTCCCTCCGCAAGGCAATCAAACAAGCGAAATGTCGGTATAGGGACAAAGTGGAGTTGCAATTCAATGTCATAGACACTGACGTCTTGCTTCCAGACAAACTAAACACCTTATTTGCTCGCTTTGAGGATAATACAGTGTCACTGACGCGGCCCGCTACCAAGAAATAAAATATAAATCATGCCTTACCTTTGACAAGCTTCTTTTGTTGGCACTCCAATATGTCCCATAAACATCACAAATGGTCCTTTTGTTCGATTAATTCCGTCCATATATATCCAAAATGTCCATTTATTTGGCGCGTTTGATCCAGAAAAAAACAGCTTCCAATTTGCGCAACGTCACTACAAAATATCTCAAAAATTACCTCTAAACTTTGCCAAAACATTTCAAACTACTTTTGTAATACAACTTTAGGTATTTTTAAACGTTAATAATTGATCAAATTGAAGACGGGTCTATCTGTTTTCAATACAGGAGGACAACAAACTAACGCTACTTTTCTAGTCTTGCGCAACTCTCAAACAGTACACATAACGTAACACTGATTCCAGATGGCCGTACTTCTTCATTAAACAAATGACATGATTCAAACAGTTTTAGAAACTTCAGAGTGTTTTCTATCCAAATCTACTAATAATATGCATATCTTATATTCTTGGGATGAGTAGAAGGAAGTTGAAATTGGGCACGCTATTTATCCAAAAGTGAAAATGCTGCCCCCTATCCTAGAGAAGTTAAACGTGTTAACCTTCGCAAGGCATCCCTAGCCGCGTCCTCAGATCATGTGCAGACCAGCTGGTGTGTTTACGGATATATTCAATCACTCTCTATCCCAGTCTGCTGTACCTACATGCTTCAAGATGGCCACCATTTTTCCTGTACCCAAGAAGGCAAAGATAACTGAACTAAATTACTATCGCCCGGTAGCACTCACTCACTCATGAAGTGCTTTGAGAGAAGGATCATATCACCTCCGCCTTACCTGCCACCCTAGACCCACTTCAGTTTGCATATCGTCCCAACAGGTCCACAGACGATGCAATCGCCATCACACTGCACACTGTCCTATCCCATCTGGACAAGAGGAATACCTATGTAAGAATCCTGTTCATTGACTACAGCTCAGCATTCAACACCATAGTACCCTCCAAGCTCATCATTAAGCTTGAGGCCCTGGGTCTCAACCCCACCCTGTGCAATTGGGTCTTGGACTTTCTGACGGGCCACCCCCAGGTGGTGAATGTAGGAAACAACATCTCCACGTCGCTGATTCTCAACACTGGGGCCCCACAAGGGTGCGTGCTCAGCCCCTTCCTGTACTCCCTGTTCACCCATGACTGCGTGACCATGCATGCCTCCAACTCAATCATTAAGTTTGCAGAAGACACAACGGTAGTGTGCTTGATTACCAACAATGACGAGAGCCTACAGGGAGGAGGTGAGAGCACTCGGAGTGTGGTGTCAAGAAAACAACCTCTCCCCCAATGTCAACAAAACAAAGGAGATGATCGTGGACTGCAGGAAACAGCAGAGGGAGTGCCCCCCTATCCACATCGACTGGACAGTAGTGGAGGTGGAAAGTTTTAAGTTCCTCGGCATACACATCACAGAGAAACTGAAATGGTCCACCCACACAGACCGTGTGGTGAAGAATGTGCAACAGCGCCTCTTCAACCTCAGGAGGCTGTAGAAATGTGGGTTGTCACCTAAAACCCTGACAAACTTTCACAGATGCACAATTGAGAGAATCCTGTCGGGCTGTATCACCGCCTGGTACGGCAACTGCACCGCCCTCAAATGCAAGGCTCTCCAGAGGGTGGTGCGGTCTGCACAACGCATCACCGGGGGCAAACTACCTGCCCTCCAAGACATCGACAGCACCCGATGTCACAGGAAGGCCAAAAAGATCATCAAGGACAACAACCACCCGAGCCACTGCCTGTTCACCCCGCTACCATCCAGAAGGCGAGGTCAGTACAGGTGCATCAAAGCTGGGACAGAGAAACTGAAAAACAGCTTCTATCTCAAGGCCATAAGACTGTTAACCTCTCTGGTACAAGTGGGACGGTAGCATCCCACCTCGACAACAGCCAGTGAAATAGCAGGGCGCCAAATTCAAAACAACAGAAATCCCATAATTAAAATTCCTCAAACATACAAGTATTAAACACCATTTTAAACATAAACTTCTTGTAAATCCAACCACAGTGTCCGATTCAAAAAGGCTTTACTGCAAAAGCACACCATACGATTATGTTAGGTCAGCGCCTAGTCACAGAAAACCATATAGCCATTTTTCAGCCAAGGAGAGGGCTCACAAAAGTCAGAAATAGCGATTAAATTGATCACTAACCTTTGATGATCTTCATCAGATGACACTCACAGGACTTCCTGTTACACAATAACTGTTTTTTTGTTCGATAAAGTTAATCTTTATGTCCAAAGACGTCATTTGAAATTTGCGCGTTATGTTCAGAAATGCATTGTCTCAAACAAACATTCGGTGAAAGTGCAGAGAGCCACATCAAATTACAGAAATACTCATCATAAACATTGATCTAAGATACAAGTGTTTAACATACGATTACAGATATACTTCTGCTTAATTCAACCGCTGTGTCAGATTTCAAAAAGGCTTTATGGCAAAAGCACACCATGCGATTATGTTAGGTCAGCGCCTAGCCACAGAAAACCATACAGCCATTTTCCAGCCAAGGAGAGGTGTCACAAAAGTCAGAAATAGCGTTAAAATGAATCACTTACCTTTGATGATCTTCATCTGATGGCACTCCCAGGTCTCCATGTTAGACAACAAATTTTTTTTTTGTTTGATAAAGTTAATCTTTATGTCCAAATATCTCCTTTTTGTTCACGCGTTTAGTCCAGCTCTTATTATCTCCCCTTTCATAGTAGAAGCCTGAAACAACGTTCTAAAGACTGTTGACATCTAGTGGAAGCCTTAGGAAGTGCAATCTGACCCCATAGACACAGTATATTGGATAGGCAATCACTTGAAAAACTACAAACCTCAGATTTCCCACTTCCTGGTTGGATTTTTCTCAGGTTTTCGCCTGCCATATGAGTTCTGTTATACTCACAGACATTATTCAAACAGTTTTCGAAACTTCAGAGTGTTTTCCATCCGAATCTACTAATACTACGCATATCCTAGCCTCTGGGCCTGAGTAGCAGGCAGTTTACTCTGGGCACGCTTTTCATCCGGACGTGAAAATACTGCCCCCCACACCAGTGAGGTTAAACAGCAATCACTAACTCAGAGAGGCTGCTGCCTACATACAGACTCAAATCATTGGCTACTTTAATAAATGGATCACTAGTCACTTTAAATAATGCCACTTTAATAATGTTTACATATATTACATTACTCATCTCCTATGTACACTACCGTTCAAAAGTTTGGGGTCACTTAGAAATGTCCTTGTTTTTTAAAGAAAAGCATGTTTTTTGTCCATTAAAATAACATCAAATTAATCAGAAATACAGTGTAGACATTGTTAATGTTGTAAATGACTATTATAGCCGGAAACGCCAGATTTTTTATTAAATATCTACATAGGCGTACAGAGGCCCATTATAAGCAACCATCAGTACTGTTTTCCAATGGCACGTTGTGTTAGCTAATCCAAGTTCATTATTTTAAAAGGCTAATTGATCATTAGAAAACCCTTTTGCAATTATGTTAGCACAGCTGAAAACTGTTGTTCTGATGAAAGAAGCAATAAAACTGGCCTTCTTTAGACTAGTTGTGTATCTGGAGCATCAGCATTTGTGGGTTCGATTATGGGCTCAAAATGGCCAAAAACAAAGAACTTTCTTCTGAAATGCGTCAGTCTTTTCTTGTTCTGAGAAATTAAGGCTATTCCATTCGAGAAATTGCCAAGAAACTGAAGATCTTGTACAACGCTGTGTCTTTTTTTTATATTCGCATGAAAATATGTCTCCAATTGAATGGAAACCTAGCTATACACACAACAAAATGTGTTCTATTTAGTACCAGATAGGGGTTCTTTGGCGTGTAACCATAGTGGAAACCTTTTTGGTGCTATATAGAACCCTTTTTTGAAGGTTCAATAAAGAACCATGCTCATAAGGTTCTAAATGGAACCTGCATGGTGCTATAAAGAAACCTTTCCTAAGGTTCTATTGTATACATTAAATGTATACATTGATGTATACATTAAAAAAGGTTCTATATAGCACCAAAAATGGTTCCGCTATGGTTACAACCTTTTTTTATGGTTCTTTATAGAGCCTTTATGGAGAATGGTTCTATAAAGAACATTTCTCAATCTGAAAGGTTTTTTGTAGATCCTTTTGAAGAAGCACAGTTTTTTTTAAATTCTTGTCAGCCATATTATATTGTTAAAATTCCACAGGTGTTATTTTGATGATTGGCAAATTGAATCAAGTGAATTACCTCTGGAACAGCTGGGGGTCCCTGAGGAGAGCATTGGGAACCACTGACTGATTTAGTCGACTGTTCTAAATTGACACAAGGCACTGTCAGTGGCCATAGACATATACTAGGTAATGGTATAACATAACACAGTGTGGATTTTTAAATAAGAAAGACTCCCTTCTGGAGACTTGTGTGCTTTCCTCCGACTAGATGCCTGGATACCTGTACACGATCAGCACAGGGACACACTAGCCTCCAGGACTAAGTTGCCAGTTATAATAACAACGTTTTTAATAAAGATTTCTACAGAGATATATACAAATGTATGTACTGTATGTGTATAATGAATAGTATGTATTTATATCAAAGAGCATGTACGTATGTACTGTGTATGCTTGTCAAATCAAATCCCCAAAATATTGGTCGCATACACATATTTAGGAGATGTTATTGCGGGTGTAGCGAAATGCTTGTATAACACAAAAATAAATAAAAGAAATACTGCAAAGTTGCTTAGGAGCTAGAAGCAGAGCTGCCATGTCTACCGGCGCAATCTTGGCCCTAGTCTGCATTTCTGCAGGTTTGTTTTAACGTACAGAGAGCAGTGAGTCCTCTTGTAGAACTTCTGTTTCTTTGGTCCAGACACATTTTTTATCCTTCATACAAGGAGGTGACAGAAAATGTTGTTGTGTTGTTTGATGCAAGAAACCACTTTACAAAATAAATTGTATTATTATTCCCATATCATTATTACAGAGAATCAGACAAATTATGCTACCCTCTGCCTATTGGCTACTTAGGTTATTCAAGCCTGTCTTTAAGACCAAAAAAAAGCTCTTTACCCAACTCGCTTTTTAAAGATGTCTAGAAATGTACACGTTTTGTGATCTTGTAGGAAATAATCACTCCCCCATTGCTGACAACAAATGATCTATAACTGGGCTAATAACTCACTAACTAGCAAAGGATATGAACAAATGAGCACACGTGGCTACATGCAGCTCTCAAAACAAGCGGATCTACTCAGGACCGCAATTGTAAACACAGTCCAGTTCAAAGTGAATGGCACAGATCTTTTCTTTTGGTGATAATAAATAGTTATGATATTAATACACTTTGTAAAGTATGACTCCCTAAAGCCTGCACACCCTGTGGGTCTCTAGGACCAGGGATGGAGAACACTGCCTTCCAGTGTCAGATGTATGTATCAACTGTAGGAGAAGCCACTGATATGGAACTAGTAGTGTATACATCATGCCAGCCCTGAACACATGAATCAGGAGTTACTCTGCCACCCAGTGGTTGAGATCAGTAAGATTATCCTCCCATAGGAAACCATTGTAGCTAAGTTTATTAAAGTATCGGTAGACTGGTTTACAC
The DNA here is from genome assembly GCF_045679555.1 of Salvelinus alpinus. Lineage (NCBI taxonomy): Eukaryota > Metazoa > Chordata > Actinopteri > Salmoniformes > Salmonidae > Salvelinus > Salvelinus alpinus. The sequence continues at coordinate 10,328,570 of NC_092109.1, forward strand.
CTGGTCAAAAACATCTGAATGTAGCCAAAATATGATCATAATACTGTTTTCTTACCAGGTATAGATGAGGTCACGTACATCAACAGAAAACATGATTTACTATATTGTACTGTAGATGAGGCAGGCATTTTCACAGAGAAGCTAATGTGACCATTGATAATATAATCCTTCACAGGAAAAACAGAAATGAAGGCCTAAAATTCTATTATGAATTGTACAGAAAATGCATGCATTTTGTGTGTGTGTGTGTGTGTGTGTGTGTGTGTGTGTGTGTGTGTGTGTGTGTGTGTGTGTGTGTGTGTGTGTGTGTGTGTGTGTGTGTGTGTGTGTGTGTGTGTGTGTGTGTGTGTGTGTGTGTGTGTGTGTGTGTGTGTGTGTGTGTGTGTGTGAGGGGGAACTACACAGTCATGTCTCTAGGAACTGATTCTAGAACACTGCAGAGTAGGAATTGGAGACCTTTAAGCTGAGGGTAAGTAAACTTAGCCATGTTTTTGGTCGGTTTCCTGTTTTTGGTCAGTTCCTTTCATGTCCTTGAGTTCACCGCCCAGTGAAGTATGTGCCGTGTAGTGATGCGTGTGTGGCTCGCTGATCTTTCCGTATGGCTCTCTTCAGGTGGTGCCAGAACCAGCGCTGGGCAGCCGGACCGGCAGTTGCTGGCCACTCCAGAACACTGCGCCTGCAGAGCCGTCTGCGTAGGTGGAGGATGCGTGAGCGTCGCAGAACCTGGGGCTGCAGCAGCACCAACACCATGGCATCCACACCCTCCTCCACCAGCCGCTGCTGCACCAGCAGAGCGGCCATTTTAACCACACCACGCAACAGGAAGCCCTCTGTCAGCACGAACACCGTTTTCCTGCTCTGCCGCACACTATTGGAAAGGTTATCCATGATAGGCATCCCTGGCATCCAATCACGCTCCTCCAGGCAGAGTGGGCGAACCCTCTCTCCGCGCTCCTCTAGTTCCACCCTAAGGTGGTTCAACACCCAATCAGAGGCCAGCGGGTCTGTAGTGTCATACATGACGAAGGCATCGTAGACACAGTCTGTGTGCTGTAAGAGACATTGGTGCTTCAGCTTGGCCCCACAGTAGTCAAGAATATAGGACAGGTCCCAGTAAAAGAGGTGTGCTGTGAGAGATACCAACAGAACGTGAACGACGAGTAACAACGTGAGGATGCAGAAGGCCATTGCGTTGTCATCCTTCACGCATTCCTCTATGTCATAACTCAGCACAGACCTGCCCCTCCTCTCCATGGGCATGTCGCACGTCACCCCGATGGCCAGCAGAGGGAGCTCCACCTCATTGCTCCTCATCCACAGGTGGAACTCCAACAAGTCACAGGTGCAGTGGAGCGGGTTCCCCTGTAGTGACAGCTGCTGGAGGTGGTTCTCAGCTCCAGATTCAAACGTTGTCTGGTTGATGAGCTCCAGCAGGTTGAAGCTGAGGATCAGCACATACAGGCTCCTGGCGCCCCTGAGGAAACCAGGCGCTAGCTGGGAAATCCTGTTATGGCTCAGGTCCAGCAGCCTCAGTGAACTGTTAAGAGTGGAGAAGGTTAAGGCCACCTGCTCCAGTTGGTTCTTACTCAAGTCCAGCTCCTCCAGATGTGGCAGTTGTGTGAGCGTCGTCCAGTTAAAGTACTCAAGTCTGTTTTTACTCAGAGTCAAGTGTCTCAGGGTCTTGGGGAAGTTGTCGTATACATCAGATGGGATGTGGTGGAGCCGGTTGTATGACAGATCCAGGGACGTCAGGTTATTAAGTTCTCTGAAAAGATTATTAAAATCCAGATCCTCGTTCCACATGATGTCCAGGCAGTTGCCCTGGAAGTTCAATTCTTGCAGGGAGCTGCTTGACATGGTTTTATCAGTGAGGGTGCTGATCTCATTCCAGCTCAAGTTCAGAACCTTCAGAGAACCCAGGTTTTCTAGGAACGCTAAACTGTGGTTTAGCCCTGCCACCAGAAAGTAATGCTTATTATAACTCAAGTCCAACACCTCCAGTGCTGCCAGTTCACTGAATGCATGCTCATAGCGCAGGTAGACTTTATTCTGGGATAGATCCAAGTACTTCAGCTTGGAGAAATGTACAAACTCACTGCCGTTGAACATGTCTCCAATGAAATTAGATGACAGGTTGAGACAAGCTGTGTTGTTCAGGCCCTGCAGCATATCAGGGTTTATGTGGAAGATGTTGTTTTTGCTGAGGTCAAGCACTGGACCGTACGCAAGACACTCTGGTTTAATGTTAGGCAAATGGCGACGGTAGAATATATCCATGTGTATCAAAGGCCCATACCTGTCTATATCTGGCTCATAGCCCCAGCCATACCCATTCACAGACAAGACATCTGCCCTCTTGGATAGGAAAGTCAGACTGTTCTCTGAGAGGCCAACACTGGATAAATTGTGGAACTTTTCAAAAAGTGAAAGGTCTGCCCAATAGATGAAGTTGGTTCCCAAATTGAGGACGGACAGATTGGCTAAACTGTAAAGTGGTTGCAAGTGATTTTCGTGAAGAGCTGAAAAAACATAGTTTTCTAGGTGTAATGTCTTCAGAGATGCCAGTTTGGAAAAATTCTTTGAGAGTGTCAAGTTGTGGGAATTTTGACCAGCATTATTGTAAGACAAGTCCATCACTTCTACGAAAGGTAGCACAGAGAGGAAGTCCCCATTGGCTATCTCCCCAACCAGACGATTAAATGAGAGGTACAGGTAGCGTAAATTGGTGAGGTTATCAAACCAGGATGTTTGTAGGTGCTCTAGCGAGTTTCCTGATAGCCTCAGCTCCTGCAGCTGGGAGAGCTTCCTGAAGGCATCTGGGTGGATCTGTAGTGCCCCGTTGGGTGTATTACAGGGAAAGCAGAGGAACGGGGTGTTAGAACACACAGGACAGTTACCCGAAAAGTCTAGAGCGTTCAGATTAGTGAGTGCACTCAGGTCATGCTGGTGAATGTGGGTAATTAGGTTCCGTTCGAGTTTGAGCAGCTGGAGGGATGGGGGAAGGAAATGAGGGATGGCTTTCAGTCTGTTAAAAGACAGTGTCAGGTTTGTTAGGTTAGTGAGGCTGGAGAAAGTGTGGTTTGCAATATCCAGGGTCCCATTACAGACACTCCCTTGGCAGTTGTCACTTAAACGGATTACTTTAATTCGTGGAATATCCCTGAAGTTTTCCGGTGTTACAGTCCTGATGTCATTGTACCTCAGAAACAGAATCTGCAACCCAGACGGAAGGCCCCTCGGCACTGTGCAAAGGCCATTACCGTCAAGGAGCAGTGCTTCCAGCTGATCCAGCATGGAGAATGTTTGGTCCTCTATCTTCAATGGATGTTCCTGGGGGTTGAAGTTATAGCTAAGGTCTAGCAGAGTCAGATTCTGGAGGTTCCAGAACGAGGAGCTGGAGAGTATCTTGATTTGGTTGGAGGACAAGTCGAGCTCTGTGGCATTCCAGCTGATATCGTGGGGTACCTGGAGTAGCTTCCTGTACGAGCAGTCGTAGGCCAGTGAATGGTTGAGAGAGATGACATCACAGGGTAGTTTCCTCTGAGCCCAGGTCCTCCCAGAGCAGGAGGGGGAGAGACCCAGCAACACTAGGAGTAACAGCAGCCTCTGAAAGGAAGTGTAAAGGGGACACCTGTGGGAACAGGATATGAGTATTTTTAAGGGCTGAAAACAATCTCAGTTCCCTAAAATAAGGGACCGGCGTAACACATAGCTACAGACTACTTAAGATGCAGTATTATGCATTTCAAAGACTGTTGAGAATGTGGAAGAATCCGAACCAAAAAAGAGCGCAGACGGCCTCCCATTATTTATATTTATAAAAACGAAAATCTGTCTTGACTTCATTTACTGTGTGGTACATTCAATACTATGCTGGGCATTCCTGAGCTACAACAAATCCTACAATCCTGCTTCCCTAACTCTTTTCTAAACATTTTTAAGTTACCAAAAGTGTTATGAAATGTAGTAGGTGTACTGTAGTACTTTGGTTGCCAGAAAATTCACCAGTTCACATTTTCCAAGACTGAACTGTTCCTATGCATCACATCAAAATCACACTGTAGGCAAATAAAACACAATTCAGATTAAGTTTCAGCAGACCGGTTTAAGTTTAAGCAGACCGGTCATGAACCTGCCATTGACCTGTCAAGGGTTAGTCGTGGTGGAGTCAGGGCCCGGAATCCACAAAGCATTGACCAGTGAGTCAATCTAAGTAACATAATTAAAATATCCCCTTCAAAATCTGTCAGTTTAAACTATCTGTTTTTTTGCATTGGCTGTGTCTCAATTCACCACATCCGCCTATGTCGACCTTCCACATCTACAGGGGAAAGAGCTACAGTGCTGTTTTTCAGACCAGGAAACATCCCGAAAATCGGTCTTCTCGCTAAACTTCTGCAGCATCTGAACGGTTGAAGTCATGCCAACTTTTGTCTGTAGCGTCCGAACCGTTTGGGCTACAAACTAATATGCTCTACTACAGTACCCCACAAGTGTCACGGAACTCAGCTAAAGGTAACCTATACAAATTAATGGAAGGATAGAGGTAGTTTTGTGGCAACAAAAAAAAATGGCGTTAAATATGAGATTTTATCTCTTAGATAAAGGACAGACACTTTTATGAGTTGATTTTACTCCTGGCTCAGTAACATGAGTTTGTCTGGGCAGTATCTTAACGTCATGCTTAAATCTACTCTGAGCTGGAAGTTTTTTAAAATCTTAAAACAGGTTTTAACAGGATTCCGTTTTTTTACTGTATTTTTTGCCATTTATCAATGTGTTATTCAATACACCCAATGGCTTACACTTGCAATGACCAAGTGCAATGAGGCAGCGCAAGCTGTAAACTCTATAGCTTGTGTCACCTCAGTCGACCATGGTGAATGTGGGTGTACATCAAATGCTGCAATGGTAAAACGTTTGATATAATTTTCAACTGACCCGATCACTTTGCCTACTCTTAATTATTGCCTAATATGTCGGAATGCAAACTTTCTTTTCTTTTTCTACCAATTCTGATTGTTATTACAAGCAGAATTTTGGCAATTACCATTATATCAACACACTTGTCACTCCCATTAAACAACTCTAAATGGCTTTGACAGAGAAGGCATCAAGTCACTTGCCAATAATGTTGCATACAACATTTGAAAGTGAACATAAGCCCTACACTCAAAAAATTAGGGGTTCAACAAGGGTTCTTCTAAGATCTTCAAAGTTCTTTGAAGAACCTTCAGGTTCTTGGCGCTGGAGGTGGAGGAACCTCTTCAGTTGGTGGGGGTTCTTGCAGTAACCTAACTGCCCAACTGAAACATTTGAATTTGAAAGGACAGCAGGTGCAGGCGCTTAAATGAAAAATTTAAAGATCTCCTTCATTTAAGGTATGTATGATCTAAATTGATAGCCAGGCGATAGCCAAGTGTAGCAGTGGTAAGGGGTTGGGACTGCTGTTGGGACTCTGCTGGGACAGCTTTATATAGGTCCTAACAGTTTGTGGGCATGTTTGTCACCGTTATAGTGCAATTCATGTATTGTTTAATATTGTTGTGTAGTGGCTTTGCTGGCATGCATCCCACTTTTTTTGCCCCACCAAGATTTACAGGCTAAAATCGGCACTGCAAATTATATACTTAATCGTGATGTACGATCGCCAGGTAAGCCTACTTTAACATTTCATTGTGAATGTTTTGCGGAAAGTATTTCTGTCAACCCACAAGACGGTTATCACATCAATTACACAAGGAGTGATGAACAAACACGCGCACCACACAGACAGACAGGGGCAAAATTGCTGGAAATTAATTGGCAGATATTTTGTGTTAGTGGCTAACCAGGGTTGGGATAATGTGAGTGTTGTGTTGATTAAATAGTAGCTGGGAGCTTGCGGTGTCATATAGGCTACTTGTGAGATTTGTTTATGACAGTTTGCGGTGAAAATCGCATGTACTTTCGGAATTGTTTGACGAGCTACTCATAGGTGGGCTGCGAGCGACTGGTAACTCGTGATCGACCTGACATCGAACAATAGCCTACTGTGGTCATTGTTCAAGTTGGAGAGCATAAATTGTCATCCCAAATGCCATTGAACTCATGAATCACAGGTAGGCCTATTTTAATGCATACAGATTTTAAGTGTAAAGCATAAGGAATACACACATTCAGCGATAACCTGTATAAACATAAGTATGTGGACACCCCTTCAAATTAGTGAATTTGGCTATTTCAGCCACACCCATTGCTGACAGCTGTATAAAATCGAGCACAAAGCCATGCAATCTAAATATACAGACATTGGCAGTTACATGGCCTTACTGAAGAGCTCAGTGACTTTCAACAAGGCACCGTCATAGGATGCCAACATTCCAACAAGTCAGTTTGTCTAATGTCTGCCCTGCTAGAGCTGCCCCGGTCAACTATAAGTGCTGTTATTGTGAGGTGGAAACATCTAGGAGCAACAATAGCGAAGTGGTAGGCCTCACAAGCTCACAGAACGGAACCGCCGAGTGCTGAAACTAAAAATCGTCTGTCCTCGGTTGCAACACTCACTACCGAGTCCCAAACTGCCTCTGGAAGCAACGTCAGCACAATAACTGTTTGTCGGGAGCTTCATGAAATGGATTTCCATGGCCGAGCAGCCGCACACAAGCCTATGATCACAATGTGTAATGCCAAGCATTAGCTGGAGTGGTGTAAAGCTCGCCGCAGGTTAACTCTGGAGCAGTGGAAATGCATTCTCTGGAGTGATGAATCACGCTTCACCATCTGGCAGTCCGTCTGGGGCTGTTTTTCATGGTTCTGGCTAGGCCCCTTAGTTCCAGTGAAGGGAAATCTTAACGTTACAGCCTACAATGACATTCTAGACGATTCTATGCTTCCAACTTTGTGGGCCTTTCCTGTTTCTGCGTGACAATGCCCCCGTGCACAAAGCGAGGTCCATACAGAAATGGTTTGTCGAGATCGGTGTGGAAGAACTAGACTGGCCTGCACAGAGCCCTGACCTCAACTCCATCAAACACCTTTGGGATGAATTGGAACATTGCCCAATATCAGTGCCCAACTTCACTAATGCTCTTGTGGCTGAATGGAAGCAAGTCCTCGCAGAAATGTTCCAACATCTAGTGGAAAGCCTTCCCAGAAGAGCGGAGGCTATTATAGTAGCAAAGGGGGGGATCAACTCCATATTAATGCCCCTGATTTTGTAATGAGATGTTCGACGAGCAGTGGTCCGCATACTTCTGGTGTTGTAGTGTATCTATTTTAATGTCTGATTATTTTATCTAAGTGTCATTTTCAAGTGTTGTTCTTTCATAATGCTGTCAGAGAGTTGTCAGAGAGAAGTAGTGGTTGGAGGAGCCTCTGCTGGGTAATAGGAAGTTGTCTAACTGCCTGTGATGAACTTCCACATTCAGAAAAAACACTTTCTATCTGTCTTGAACATTTTTATCTTATGGGGAATGTAAAAAAATGCTAATGTTGTTGCCATGATTCTTCTTTTCACAACCTGATGGCATATTGTACTGAATCATACAGTTTAGTTGTTAAAAGCTTTTGAATACCCTTACTCCATCAATCCCATTCAACAACTGTCTAAATCGCTTTTGGCACAGTAGGCCTAGGCATCAAGTCACTTGCCGATAATGTTGCATAAAACGATTGAAAGGTCTATTAATCATCGAACACTTAGGCCCCAGATGCTTTCAATTGCCCAACTTATACCTTTACTTGTAGGCATGCCCCATTTATGCATATTTTTTAACGACATGATATTGTGCTCCAAAGGGATAACTTGAAATAACATGATGTAGGTTAATGATGAAATCAAAAGAAGCATTAGTGATTATTTATTAGCCTAGTGGTTATAAGTATTTAGGTAAATTCAGCAAAAAAAGAAACGTCCCTTTTTCAGGACCCTGTCTTTCAAAGATAATTTGAAAAATCCAAATAACTTCACAGATCTTCATTGTAAAGGGTTTAAACACTGTTTCCCATGCTTGTACAATGAACCATAAACAATTAATGAACATGCACCTGTGGAACGGTCGTTAAGACGCAAACAGCTTACAGACAGTAGACAATTAAGGTCACAGTTATGAAAACTTAGGACACTAAAGAGGCCTTTCTACAGACTTTGAAAAACACCAAAAGAAAGATGCCCAGGGTCCCTGCTCATCTGCGTGAACGTGCCTTAGGCATGCTGCAAGGAGGCATGAGGACTGCAGATGTGGCCAGGGCAATAAATTGCAATGTCTGTACTGTGAGACGCCTAAGACAGCGCTACATGGAGACAGGACAGACAGCTGATCGTCCTCGCAGTGGCAGACCACGTGTAACAACACCTGCACAGGATCGGTACATCCGAACATCACACCTGCGGGACAGGTACAGGATGGCAACAACAACTGCCCGAGTTACACCAGGAACGCACAATCCCTCCATCAGTGCTCAGACTGTCCACAATAGGCTGAGAGAGGCTGGACTGAGGGTTTGTAGGGCCTGTTGTAAGGCAGGTCCTCACCAGACATCACCAGCAACATCGCCTATGGTCACAAACCCATCGTCGCTGGACCAGACAGGACTGGCAAAAAAGTGCTCTTCACTGATGAGTCGCAGTTTTGTTTCACCAGGGGTGATGGTCGGATTCGCATTTATTGTCGAAGGAATAAGCGTTACACCGAGGCCTGTACTCTGGAGCGGGATCGATTTGGAGGTGGAGGATCCGTCAAGGTCTGGGGCGGTGTGTCACAGTATCATTGGACTGAGCTTGTTGTCATTGCAGGCAATCTCAACGCTGTGCGTTACAGGGAAGACATCCTCCTCCCTCATGTGGTACCCTTCCTGCAGGCTCATCCTGACATGACCCTGTAGCATGACAATGCCACCAGCCATACGCCTCGTTCTGTGCGTGATTTCCTGCAAGACAGGAATGTCAGTGTTCTGCTATGGCCAGCGAAGAGCCTGGATCTCAATCCCATTGAGCACGTCTGGGACCTGTTGGATCGGAGGGTGAGGGTGAGGGCCATTCCCCCCAGAAATGTCCGGGAACTTGCAGGTGCCTTGGTGGAAGAGTGGGGTAACATCTCACAGCAAGAACTGGCAAATCTGGTGCAGTCCATGAGGAGGAGATGCACTGCAGTACTTAATGCAGCTGGTGGCCACACCAGATACTGACTGTTACTTTTGATTTTGACCCCCCCTTTGTTCAGAGACACATTATTCCATTTCTGTTAGTCACATGTCTGTGGAACTTGTTCAGTTTATGTCTCAGTTGTTGAATTTTGTTATGTTCATACAAATACTTACACATGTTAAGTTTGCTGGAAATAAATGAGGTTGACAGTGAGAGGACATTTCTTTTTTTGAGTATATATTGAGTATATATCATGTGAATTAGGCCTCGTAAAATCATTGTCAAATGTGCAAGAGATAGGCTACTGTTAGGTCTAGATTATTTATGGGTGTATCATATAGCAATATCAAAACATTATTTCAACTCCAAAGAAATTGCCTGTCTATGTCACAGGAACCACTGACTTGCTGCCTTTTTATAATCAAGACACCTGCTGGTAACTCTTAACTGATTATTTTATCGGTCCGCCCGTCAAAATTCAACTCATCTGGGGCCTCATTTACAACGGTTGCGTAAATTGCACATTTAATATCTGCGTTACCATTTCTGAAAAGATTGCACATGTACAAAAATATTGAGATGTATAAACTTGGCGCACGCCATACATACGCTTGTTTCCCGTTATAAATTAGACCTATCCTGAAACTGTGCGCGTGTGAACGATAATTAAAACTCCGCCTGAAAAACAACCATCATTCACCTTTTATGGTTATAATAACGGTCTTATTCGCTGTACACTTTGGAAGTATTTGAATTAGGGCGAGTCAGTTTTCTAAAGGATAACATTAGCGAACTTGATCAAATGTCTTTGTAGGTGATGGCAGAATGTTACACTTTTGCAGTGGCATTTGCTGTAAGGCTATCTGGCAGACAACAATTGCACATCGCTGTGGACCTGTAAACAGACCGTTTGAATTGAATAGGACCTAATGTTTTGCATTTACTTTTTGTTGAACCTATGCTGCATTGCCCGAATTCTGAAACATTGTCTTTGTCTACTTACAGTGGTAGCCATACACACTTAAATGCAAAAGATAAACTGTCTATTCACCTGTTAAAATCTACTGTATGTTATGAACCACTCGTCCTTTCTGATGCAGAGAGCAAAATACTTGAAATAATACCAATAGGTCCAATTAAATGACAAATGTGCATGGTCATTTGTTATAGGCTATGGCTACTTCGGGAATATGAATCCATCATCCATGGCCAGAAAAAGTGAAGAATATATTCTGCAATGGTTATGAAAATATGTATTATGTGTATAAATGCAATATTGTCTACTTGAGAAATGTGAAATTACAGTATTCAGACGTAAGCTATAGAAGTAACCTCCAACCGTCTGTTCCACTGTTAATAAACTGCGCTTCAGATCGGATGGTATAGAGCAAAATACTTGAAATAGCTTAACATTTACTACAGTGAAGTGGGTCAAATTAAACGAGTGATGGGACCTCATGAGTATGAAACCATCACAGAAAAGGTGAGGAATTTATTATGCAATGATCATGGAAATGAAATAAATAATAGCCTAGCAAATAGATGCCTATTTATAATTATTTTTAAATGCTAAGATAAACGAAATAAATGTTCTCTCTTCTCACTAACGGGCAAATGATTGCATCTTGTTATTGAATAAGCGTGTCCATCACAAATTTGCACAAAATACTAATCTACTTGCCTGCTAGCGATGCAATACCGAGTTCAACCACTAGAAACTGTGTCTACACATGGTTTAATTCTTCTGGAAGGTGAGAACAGTTTTGCTAAATGCCCATTTTTGTGTGAAAACTGTTTTGGGGTCTATTTTGCATGTACGCACGGTTTATAAATGAGGCCCATTAACTTGTTGTCTGTGAAAACTGATGGAAATTCTATGGTTATAGATGTATCATTTCTGCTGACCGTAGGACTCCCTTTGAGAAAGCATTGGAAATCACGGATACGGATCAAATCACTGATACGGATCAAATTATCACGAAAGAGGCTTCATGCAGAGCTTTTATTTTTATGCATACCAGCAGGAGTGTAAAATGTCTATATTCTCCGTACTTTTCTAGTCTGAGATGCTTTGTGGATATGGCTCCAGTTATCAATATACAATAGCCTACCGTGGTCATTGGTCAAGTCAGAGAGCATAAATTGTCATCGAAATGCCATTCAACTCATGAATTAAAAGTTTTTTAAGGCATACAGATGTTAAGTGTAAAGCATAAAAAATACACACATTCAGAAATATCTATTTTCATGTCTGATTCTTTTATCTAAGTGTAATTTTCCTTACCAGTGTTGTTCCTTCATAATGCTGTCAGAGAGATGTCAGAGACTAGTAATGGATAGATGAGCCTCCTCTACTTAATATAGCACAGTAAGAGGAAGCTGTCTAACTGTGATGAACTTCCACATTGAGAAAATACTTTGTCTTGGAAATGATTTCTTATGGGGAATGTGTCCAAAATACTAAACGTTACAAATTGTTCCCCTGTTCGGGTCAACTAAGACCAGGGAAAACTCTTCACCCTATTAGATGACCTGATCATGACAAACTCCGGTTTACAGTATAGTAGTTTATATCAGGGGTCGCCAACCTTTCGTAGCATGAGAGCGACTTAAAGAAAATAATGAAACCCAGGTCCTTAGTGTACAAGAGAAAGTAGTGCACTATGTTTTCTGTAAATATACCTGGGAAAATAATGGTTAACAAACAACTCCAAGGGGGGCCCTATAAAATCTTTGACCCCCCCAAAAAAGTATTTTTTATATTTCCCCAAATTATGTTCTCAGTTTTATTTTTCACAATTGTTCATAGAGAAACAACGAAATAGGATATTCTGAGTTAATGTCAATGCTTAAATCACAGAATACTTTTTTGGGGGGGTCTGGAAGAAAACTAAGAAATGTTGATTTTGGTGTAATTGCACATCTGGCACTTTTAATTTGGCATCTAGCTAGTGAGGAATGTGCCGGTGTAGCAATGGTTCTGTACTGCTGCTGCTCATTTCATGGCAAAGTTTGCAAATAACAAATAATAGAAATACTTATATACTTCTGCCACATAAGCCTACTTTGCAGTTAACATTTAACTGAGAAGGTTTTGGGGAATGTATTTCTGTCAACCCACAAGATGGTTATGACATCACAAAGTAATTAACAAATGCACGCACCACACAGACGGACAGGGGCAATATTGCTGGAAATTAAATGGCAGATATTTTGTGTTAGGTTTGCCTTTTTAAGCCAATAGAACCTAACCAGGGGTGGGATAATGTCAATGTTGTGTTGATTAGATAGTAGCTGGGAGATTTCGGTGTCTGATACATGTGAGATTTGTTTATGACAGTTTGCGGTGGAACATATGAAAACATCAGAATTGTTTGGCGAGCTACTCATAGGAGGGTTGTCGCGATCGACCTGTTAGAGACCCCTGGTTTATATCATTGGACTAGTTCATATAACTATGATGAAATGTTGTTGGGAGGATGTTCTTCTTTTCACAAGCAGATGGCACTAAGGGACCATGGGGTCGTCATATTCGGTTGGAAGGTTCATATAGCCAGCAGGCCTTTTATCAAAACCAGTTTTTGGACCAAATGTCAAAGGGTAATGTGGAACAGAAGTCATTATGGTATGAACACAGCAGGAGACCTGGAAGGTAGCCTGGTCCCAGATCTGTTCGCAACGAGTGCGCTGAGAGTCGGGAAGCCAGTACAGGGAGTGAGTGTTTTAATAATAATACAATTTAAAAAACTACAAAACACAAACAACACACCGACATGAAACACAGTCAATAACACCTGAGGAAAGAACCAAGGGAAGTGACAGATATAGGGAAGATAATCAAGGAGGTGATGGTGTCCAGGTGAGTGTCATGAGGCGCAGGTGCGCAAGACGATGGTGACAGGTGTGCGGGATAATCAGCAGCCTGATAACCTAGAGGCCGGAGAGGGAGTATACGTGACACTGTTTGTGTTGTTGCCTACTCCATTGTCATTTTCAATGTTGGGCATTCCATAAGGAGTATTTGGTTGAGATGTTGATCAATGACATTGCAACCTATATTCACTCACTGAGAAAGCCAAAAGTTTGTTGAATTTCCAATTGTGTTATCACTATGCTTTCAACCATCTAAAAGCACAACCAAATTCCAATGGAAAAACAATGTCTAATTTTGGTTTAGTTGTCACCCAAATGTCTATCACTGTGCTTTCAACCATTTAAAAGCACAGAAAAGTTCAAATGGGAGTACAATTACAGATATTTAGTTAATTTATACAACAGAATGTGTCATCACTGTGCTTCATCTAATAGCAGAACCAAATGACCTGTATTGCCTTTTAGATTACATTAAATAGACAAGTGCAAGTGATCAATACCGTTTGAGATGTTGCACAGATTATTACAGCATTAGTGAAGATCTCCACAGACCTGTGACAACCTACACATGCTACCTTGAACATGCACACGTTATGATTACATAAGACATTTATAATTTCAGTAACCTCAAAATGTGGCCATGGATGTTTTACACATTTTAAGGTTGAATGTTACATTCGTTTGTAAGATAGCCTTAACTTTTGTCTATTTAGTGTATTACAAAGCAATATTGAATTGACCTCAGACAGCATTTTACCTGGGAAGCCCAAACTGTTTCTAAATACACAATTAAATTAAAACACAGACTACCCCTTGCTAATCAGGACACTCTTGGGAATGTGGTGGTGGACTGTCAACACAATTGATTCACGGGAACCTGACAAAATGATGTTTGTAATGTAGCTAGCCACTGAATGGCTCTGAATTCACTGTCTGCATGCAGTCAAAGCTATAACCACTTTTTGCAGCTAACTAGTGCTCTCAAATCGTATCCTGATGTCGACAGCAGATGGGAGCTGTATTCATAATATTACTATTGTAACTTAGTTGGCGAACATATATTTTGAGAAAATAAGTAATATTAAGTGGCTAGCTAGCTAGCTAGCATTCGCAACGTTTTGTTGTCAAGACTGAGACCAAGCTAACCAGCTGAGCTAGCTAACAATGTAACAAAGTATAATATCAGATTCGAAAAATACTCCAACAATCTCTGCATTTCAGGAATCACAGTAGCAAGTACTCCTGTCGAACTTTTAAATTATTTAGCCATTTAAAAAAAAAAAAAAAAGTTTATGAAAACTTGTTTTTGCCATAAGGAGTTAATTAAGATTATTGTTGTATCCTCAACTCCACATGACTGTGACATCGTTACACCGAATACTGTGAGATTCCACATTGGATGATCATAAAAGATTATCTCAGCAACAAAGATGTACTTTAAACGCAACTGAAGGCAATAAACAACTTGTCTGATAGAAAACGGCCCATGTGGCATCAAAATTAGTCAGAAACAAATATTATTGTGTCATAATTGACAACAAAGAGTAAATAGGATAATTTTGGTCATTAAGTCAGTCTCGTCCAAAACAGAGTTTTGTAAGTGAGTTCGTCATGATTTACTAGAGGATTGGGGCTCCCGAGTGGCGCAGCGGTCTAAGGCAGACCCTGGTTCAATTCCAGACTGTGTCACAATCAGCTGTGTTTGGGAGTGCCGTAGGGTGGCGTACAATTGGCCCAGTGTTGTCTGGCCGGGGTAAGCCATCATTGTAAATAATAATTTGTTTTTAACTGGCTCGCCTAGTTAAAAACAAATACATTTGGTTTTGATTGTGACAATGCTCACTTGCCCACTAGCAAGCGGTGATCTATCCAATCCTACCGCAGAACACACAAACAGTGAGACAAACCTACCCGGCACTGCAGCAGATCGGACTTTGTTTACATAAGACGTCACACATTTTTTATTTACTTGGGGGGGAAAAACTCAACCAAACGCATTAGCTAGATGTAAAATTGCAGGACTAAACTCTCCTCTGTAAAAGCATCAACATTGATGGCAGATTTATTGAGTTCTCAGATTCATTCTGATTATTTTGAGGAAGTGACACTTGCATCATATGATGCAAACTCATCTTACTGGCTGTATTTCTGCCTGCTTGAAAGGTGAATAGGTCATACACATAAAAACATGAAATGACCCCGTGAATCAATAGAACATATCCTTTAATACCTTGCTCTCCTGCTTGCAAGCCACTCTTCCCTAGAGGTTCTGCATTCTCCTGTGCCCTGAACCGTGCCCTGCCCTGAACCGTGTTGGATAGAGGCATCTAGGACAGAATTTCCCTTAAAACATCAAAACTGTACTTATAAATCCTTGATTAAATCCTTATGATTTGAATTGATAACCTCACAAAAACAAAATAATAATGACCGTATTGCTATCTCTTTTGTTAATTAACAACATAAATAAAGACAACACATGCCTTACATTGTCATTAATAAAATATAACAATATCAAGTCCAGGTCCTAAAAGCTTATGAATAGTGACAAACAATAAAGATATACATGTTTCATTCGGAGTAACACATTACATTGTGGTATAACAGTTATGCCGAATGACAGAATCGTTAGTCCAAATCACACAAAAAAACAGTTTGAACTCATTCAACAGGCAATTGCTTGGTCACCTATTGAAAACTACATCCTTGACCTACAGCTTTTTAATGTCATATTTCACATCAAATTAAAAAAAATAAAACAACATTATAAATGTGTTTAAGCGTTCTAGTGCATGACACAAGATTTTATATCATAGTGCAACAGTGACCGAATACCCTTACCGAAAAAAAACAGGCTTCTGGCAAACAGTTGTGGCAAACCTTTGGCAAATTTGCATCAAGTTTTGTGGCAAATTGCTGAGCTAAAATTGCGGCAACTTGTGAACTTCTGGCAAAATTGTGGCGAACATTCTGTTTGCTGCAAACTCAGTATGAATATGCAAATTAGATCAGGTTTTTGGTTACTGTGTGTTAAACATTGAAATGTATTCATATAAACAAAATCACAACTTTAAATGAACTTACTTCACAGAGAAAAAAACTAAACATGCTAAATGTAGTAAATATACTAAACATGTATTCAACATCTTCAACAGTTAAAAATAAGTCCAATACAACTTCAAATAAATCAGCATGCTAATGAAGAAAAGAGAAGACTGCATATTTCCCAAATAAATTGTTTATTTAATATTTGTATGTATCTACATTTATATGAGAGAAATGGGAACACTATGGGGATGATGTCCCTTTAAACATCCTAAGGTCAACTACATAATTATTTACATGAGTGATAACTGAGCAATAGATTTCAACCAATGGAAGTTTAAAAAGATAATAAAAATTGTTTTATTAATTAAAACAACAAAAACGAAATCAAACACAGTTCAGAACTATTGCCCTTTTGAGTGAACTTTGGAGATGGTGGCCCTGTGGAAGTCCTTCGTCCAAAGCTTGTTGAATGCATGCATTGAAACAATCAGAAAACAAAACAAAATTAGGATACTGAAAACAATTACTGAACTATGTGGCATTTAAAAAGGTAGAAATTGAGCTATGCCTAATATGACGAATCATATTATTTTTTCAAAATTAATTATTTTTACTCTAAAAAACGTTTGGTTAATTGTTTAAAAATAGCCACATTTTGGTAGTTTTGACAAACCAGCGCTTGGTCAATATTGAACAAACACAGCATTGGGTTAATTCAAACCAGCAGGTTTGGGTTGTGCTTCTAACCCAGTGCCTTGGGTTGAGTGCTTGACCCAACTGCTGGATAAATTAGACTACAGGACATTCGTAAAGTACTCAGATCCCTTCACCTTTTCCACATTTTATTATATTACAGCCTTATTCTAAAATTGATTAAATCGTTTTTTCCCGTCATCAATCTACACACAATACCCCATAATGAAAAAGCAAAAAAAGTTTTTTTGAAATCTTTGCAAATGTATCAAATAAACTGTAATATCCCATTTACATAAGTATTCAGACCCTTTACTCAGTACTTTGTTGAAGCACTTTTGGCAGCGATTACAGCCTAGACTTCTTGGGTATGACGCTACAAGTGTCAAAAGTGGGTGTAGCTGGTGCATGGAAGTCAGGCGCAGGAGAGCAGAGATGAGTGGACAAAGCACTTTACTTAGGCAATCATAATACAGAACGCAACTGCGTCAACAAAACAAATGCCCAAAGAACAAGTGAGGCAGCACAAAGTACAAAACCCAAGTACAAAGTACCGGCTGCCACAAAGCACAGGTATAAAAAAATCCCGGCGCAAACCAGCCGGAAGCGTGCCAACCTTGACAAAAAACAATACCCCACACAGACATGAAGGGAACAGAGGACTAAATACACATGTTAATTGGTAGGAGATGTAAACCAGGTGTGCAGGAAGACAAGACAAAACAAATGGAAAATGAAAGGTGGATTGGCGATGGCTAGAAGACCAGTGACGTCGACCGCTGCCCGAACAAGGAGAGGAACCGACTTCGGCGGAAGTCGTGACAACAAACTGTATTTGTGGAGTTTCTCTCATTCTTCTCTGCAGATCCTCTCAAGCTCTGTCAGGTTGGATGGGGAGCATCACTGCAGAGCTATTTTCAGGTCTCTCCAGAGATGTTCGATTAGGTTCAAGTCTGGGCTCTGGCTGGGCCACTCAAGGACATTCAGAGAGTTGTCCCAAAGCCACTCCTGCGTTGCCTTGGCTGTGTGCTTAGGGTTGTTGCCTTGTTGGAAAGTGAACCTTCGCCCAAGTCTGAGGTCCTGAGCACTCTGGAGCAGGTTTACATCAAGGATCTCTCTGTACTTCACTCTGTTAATCTTTCCCTCGATCCTGACTGGTCTTCCAGTCCCTGCCGCTGAAAAACATCCCCACAGCATGATGCTGCCACCACCATGCTTCACCGCAGGGATGGTATTGGCCAGGTGATGAGCGGTGTCTGGTTTCCTCCAGACGTGACGCTTGGCATTCAGGCCAAAGAGTCCAATCTTGGTTTCATCAGACCAGAGAATCTTGTTTCTCATGGTCAGAGTCCTATAGGTGCCTTTTAGTAAACTCCAAGCGGGCTATCATGTGTATTTTACTGAGGAGTGGCTTCAATCTGGCCACTCTACCATAAAGGCCTGACGGGTGGAGTACTGCAGAGATGGTTGTCCTTCTGGACCATTGGTTTCTTGGTCACCTCCCTGACCAAGACCCTTCTCCCCCAATTGCTCAGTTTGGCCAGGCGGCCAGTTCTAGGAAGAGTCTTGATGGTTCCAAACTTATGTTTAAGAATGTTCTTTGGGACCTTCTATGCTGCAGACATTTTTTGGTACCCTTCTCCAGATCTGTGCATCCACACAACCCTGTGAGCTCTACGTACAATTCCTTTGACCTCATGGCTTGGATTTTGCTCTGACGGCGCCGGAGAAGATGACTGACGTTTTACGTGCGCCTAACCGATTGTGTTTTTCTGTTAGTTTTTTTGCGTTGTTTGTAACTTTTTTGTCTTTTTTACAAATTTTGTACATAATGTTGCTGCTACCGTCTCTTACGACCGAAAATAACTTCTGGACATCAGAACAGCGATTACTCTGGCAGATGCTTTTTTATCTTCCTTTAACTAGTCTGACGAGCCCAACATGAACGACATACTGCTTTCCGGGAACAGGTCCAAATCGCCGTCATTTGCGTGAAGAGACGACGGACAAAAAGAGGACGGAGTTCGGGCTGCCTTCTGAGAATTTATAGGCGATCGAATAAACCCCCCTTGCCTTCCGTTACTTCTAGCTAACGTGCAATCTTTGGGAAATAAAATCGACGACCTACGAGGAAGATTAAACTACCAACGGGACATTTAAAAACAAATATCTTATGCTTCACAGAGTCGTGGCTGAACAACGACATTATCAGCTGGCTGGTTATACGCTGTATCGGCAGGATAGAACAGCGGCGTCTGGTAAGACAAGGGGTGGCGGATTATGCATATATGTAAACAACAGCTGGTGTATGACATCTAAGGAAGTCTCAAGGTTTTGCTCGCCTGAGGTAGAGTACCTCATGATAAGCTGTAGACCACACTATCTACCTAGAGAGTTTTCATCTGTATTTTTCGTAGCTGTCTACATACCACCACAGACCGATGCTGGCACTAAGCCCGCACTCAATGAGCTGTATTCTGCCATAAGCAAACAGTAAAACGCTCATCCAGAGGCGGCGCTCCTAGTGGCCGGGGACTTAAATGCAGGGAAACTTAAATCTGCTTTACCTAATTTCTATCAGCATGTTAAATGTGCAACCAGATGAACAAAAAACTCTGGACCATCTTTACTCCACACCGAGACGCCTACAAAGCTCTCCTTCGCCTTCCATTTGGCAAATCTGACCATAATTCTATCCTCCTGATTCCTGCTTACAAGCAAAAATGAAAGCAGGAAGCACCAGTGACTCGGTCAATAAAAAAAAGTGCTCAGATGAAGCAGATGCTAAACTACAGGACTGTTTTGCTAGCACAGACTGGAATATGTTCCGGGATTCTTCCGATGGCATTGAGGAATACACCACATCAGTCACTGGCTTCATCAATAAGTGCATCGAGGACGCCGTCCCCACAGTGATCGTACGTACATACCCCAACCAGAAGCCATGGATTACAGGAAACATCCTCAATGAGCTAAAGGCTGGAGCTGCCGCTTTCAAGGAGCGAGACTCTAACCCGGAAGCTTATAAAAAATCCCGCTATGCCCTCCGACGAACCATCAAACAGGCAAAGTGTCAATACAGGACTAAGATTGAATTGTACTACACCGGCTCCGATGCTCGTCAGATGTGGCAGGGCCTGCAAACCATTACAGACTACAAAGGGAAGCACAGCCGAGAGCTGCCCAGTGACACGAGCATACCTGACGAGCTAAACTACTATTTTGCTCGCTTCGAGGCAAATAACACTGAAACATACATGCGAGCACCAGCTGTTCCGGACGACTGTGTGATCACGCTTAGGGTTGCAAAGGGCTGGAAACTTTCCGCTAAATTTCTGGAAGTTAAGCCCAGGAATGTTGCTTAAATTCATAAAAAAATATCTTATAACAGTGAATCTTTTTCGTGGGATACACATAACGCAATTCTAGGTCTTGTGGCATATATTGGTTAAACTATCCCCGATTCAATGGAATTGCAACCCTCTGCATGCACAGTGTATTCTTCCATCACATGTGCAGTGCACTCTTAAATCACATGTACAGCTGACTCTCAAGATCTTGCACACTAATGAGATGCTATTGAGCCCACAGGACTACATGTTTTCTGGTAAGTTTTGATTACAGTACTGGGTGGGGAGAATATATTTTATGACATACATGATTTTTTGTTAACTAGTAAATAGTAGCCTACAGCAAAGTGTGTTTTAAATCATTTCTAACCTGTTAATTAACAATTTCTGCTAGTTAGTTTTTGCTACCATGTGGGTTTTAAGCTAATTCACCTGTTTCCATACATGTTTCATTTTAAAACATTTATCTTACAAAGCAGTTGTTTAATCTTACTGCTATTTATCTGAACATGGAGTTCTATGTTGTTTAAAAATAAAAATAAATCTTTACAGGAAAATGCTACGGGCACTATCTGACGTGTGGAGACATTTCACTGCAGCTAATGTAGATGGAAAAGCTGTGTACATTTGCAAATACTGTGCCAAATCATATGTGAAGAATGCAACAAAGATGCAAATCATAGAGAAAGCAGACTGTATTGCAATCATCTGATGGGTGGTCGAATTTTCGTGGGAATAATTAACTATATCATCTCCACCCATCAACCAGTATTCTACAAGAGCACAGACACACCGGTCTCTACATTGCAGATGAGCTGAAGGCAGTCATCAATGACCTTGAACCACAGAAGGTATTTACACTGGTGACAGACAATGCTGCGAACATGAAGGATGATTGGTCTAAAGTGGAGGAGTCCTACCCTCACATTGGTTGAAATACATCAAAAAGCGTGAAGACGTCTGCCTGAAGCCCATACACGCCGCAGCGTACATGTTGAGCCCCAAGTATGCTGGCAAGAGCATCCTGTCTGGTGCAAGGATCAATAAGGCCTATGGTGTCATCACTATCGTGTCTCGCCACCTTGGCCTGGATGAGAGCAAGATTCTTGGCAGTCTGGCGAAGTACACTACCAAGCAAGGGCTTTGGGATGGAGATGCAATATTGCAGTCGTGCCAACATATCTCATCAGCCACCTGGTGGAAGGGACTTTGCGAATCTGAGTCTCTTTTCCCTGTTGCCTCCATCATCCTCCAAATCCCACCAACATCAGCCGCCTCAGAGCGCAACTGGTCCTTGTTTGGGAACACACACCCCAAAGCACGCAACAGGCTGACCAATACAAGGGTTGAAAAATTGGTGGCCATCCAGGCAAATTTGAGGCTTTTTGAGCCTGATAACGAGCCATCTACAACAAGGTTGGAAAGTGACAGTGAAGATGAGGCCTCAGAGTCTGATGTTCAAGAGGTGGACATTGAGGAGGTCCAGGGAGAGGACGTGGAAGCCTGAGAGGAAGACAACCAAAGCTCTAGCTTCTAGACTATCATTTTACAGATGTATATTGAAAACGTTTTTGGGAGATGCGATGGATCATTCAATATTCCTTTTCTTTTGTTGTTCAGTGAAATCATCCCATGTGAAGAATCAACTCAATTAAAGTTCCATTCGTAACTAAATTGTTTTTTAATTTCTATTGGAAGGATTTGATCATTTGCAGTTATGTCTACTTATGATAAGGTAAAATGTTTATGTTTCTGTCTCCATATTATATGGTAAAAATATCAAATTCAAAAAACATCTACATTTAAGTGGTATTAATATTAATTCCCATATATTCCCGTTAATTCCCACGGAAAGTTTCCACCCCTGAATCTTCCCCAAAATGTGCAACCCTAATCACGCTCTCCGCAGCCGATTTGAGTAAGACCTTTAAACAGGTCAACATTCACAAGGCCGCAGGGCCAGACGGATTACCAGGACATGTACTGTGAGCATGCGCTGATCAACTGGCAAGTGTCTTCACTGACATTTTCAACCTCTCCCTGTCTGAGTCTGTAATATCAACATGTTTCAAGCAGACAACCATAGTGCATATGCCCAAGAACACTAAGGTAACCTGCCTAAATGACTACCGACCCGTAGCACTCACGTCTGTAGCCATGAAGTGCTTTGAAAGGCTGGTCATGGCTCACATCAACACCATTATCCCAGAAACCCTAGACCCACTCCAATTTGCATACTGCCCTAACAGATCCACAGATGATGCAATCTCTATTGCTCTCAACACTGCCCTTTCCCACCTGGATAAAAAGAACACCTATGTGAGAATGCTATTCATTGACTACAGCTCAGCGTTCAACATCATAGTGCCCTCAAAGCTCATCAATAAGCTAAGGACCCTGGGACTAAACCCCTCCCTCTACAACTGGACTTCCTGACGGGCCGCCCCCAGGTGGTAAGGGTAGGTAAAAACACATCCGCAACGCTGAACCCCAACACAGGGGCCCCTCAGGTGTGCGTGCTCAGTCCCCTCCTGTACTCCCTGTTCACTCATGACTGCACGGCCAGGCACGACTCCAACACCATCATTAAGTTTGCAGATGACACAACAGTGGGAGGCCTGATCACCGACAACGACGAGACAGCCTATAGGGAGGAGGTCAGAGACCTGGCCGTGTGGTGCCAGGACAACAACCTCTCCCTCAACGTGATCAAGACAAAGGAGATGATTGTGGACTACAGGAAAAGGAGGACCGAGTACACCCCCATTCTCATCGATGGGGCTATAGTGGAGCAGGTTGAGAGCTTCAAGTTCCTTGGTGTCCACATCACCAACAAACTAACATGGTCCAAGCACACCAAGACAGTCGTGAAGAGGGCACGACAAAACCTATTCCCCCTCAGGAGACTGAAAAGAATTGGCATGGGTCCTCAGATCCTCAAAAGGTTCTACAGCTGCACCATCGAGAGCATCCTGACTGGTTGCATCACTGCCTGGTATGGCAACTGCTCGGCCTCCGACCGCAAGGCACTACAGAGGGCTACGCACTGCCCAGTACATCACTGGGGCCAAGGTCTTGCCATCCAAGACTTCTATACCAGGCGGTGTCAGAGGAAGGGCCTAAAAATTGTCAAAGCCACCCTAGTCATAGACTGTTCACTCTGCTACCACACGGAAAGCGGTACCGGAGCACCATGTCTAGGTCCAAAAGGCTTATAAACAGCTTCTACCCCCAAGCCATAAGACTCCTGAACATCTAATCAAATGGCTACCCAGACTATTTGCATTGCACCCCCCCCCCTTCTTTTACACCGCTGCTACTCTGTTATTATCTATTATCTGTTATTATCTATGCAGTCACTTTAATAACTCTACATGTACAAATTACCTCAATTACCTTGACTAATTGGTGCCCCCGCACATTGACTCTGTACCGGTCCCCTGTATAGTCTCGCTATTGTTATTTTACTGCTGCTCTTTAACTACTTGTTACTTTTATTTCTTATTCATATTTTTTAAACTGCATTGTTGGTTAAACTGCGCCGAACACTGTTGTATTCGGCGCATGTGACTAATCAAATTTGATTTGATCTGTGGGACCTTATATAGACAGGTGTGTGCCTTTCCAAATCATGTCCAATAGACTCCAATCAAGTTGTAAAAACATCGCAAGGATGATCAATGGAATCCGGATGCACCAGAGGTCAATTTCGAGTCTCATATAAAAAGGGTCTGATTACTTATGTAAATAAGGTATTTCTGTTTTTTATTTGTAATACATTTGCCAAAATATCTAAAAACATGTTTTCACTTCGTCATTATGGGGTATTGTGTGTAGATTGATAAGGGGGAAAAAAATGTTTTATCCATTTACGAATAAGGCTGTAACGTAACAAAATGTGTAAAAAGTGAAGGGGTTCGAATACTTTCCGAATGCACTGTATATTGCTGGATTAAAACAACCCAGTGTGTTGGGTTGTGACATAAATCCAGCACATTGGGTTGGGGGCTTGACCCAGCAGCTGGGTAATTTATGTAATCCTTGGGTTATTTTCAGTCATCCTAATTTCAATTTTGCTAGCATATTTTTGCCTTCTCTACCATCCCTTTCCTACATACACAATCAAGATACAATGAAACATTTCAAATAATGAATTTCTATTGCATGCATTTTAGAACATACTGTATCATCACATCAGAGAATGTACAAGAATACATCAAAATGTTAAATAGCACATTGAAACAAAGCCATATTATCTAAATATGTATTATTTCACAAGATTTCATAAAATAGGATTGATTATTGTAATTGATTTATATTATTTCATGAACAGTCCAAACATCAGACACATCAGCTGAACCTGATGTGCACACTCAGATTGCAATTGTAGAGAAACAAAGCCCGAGTGCCTGTGACACTGTCGGTCTTCAGTGGTTATTAACACATATCTGTCTATCAGACAGTGCCAGAGCTACTCAATAGATTTTCACATTCACGAAGACACTTCGGCTATCTTAGGTGACAGCACACACACACACACACAATTCTATTTTGTCATATAATAATGGTCTACATTTGGGTCGAGTTAAAGCACGGTTACACAGAACAAGCGTAAATTATTACATTTGAAGGTCTTTTTACTAATGACTCATTACTTAATAACTGTATATCTTTCACAAAGAACTTTTCACAATCCCCAAAACGTAATTAGTTGTATGTAAAATAAATTGTTGTGATAAAATGAAAGCTACCAGAATGTGCTTCAGTAGTTGAACTAAAGGCAAATGAGCCACATACCGTACTGTAGGCAAAAAGCAGCCACAAATGCATAAAAAAAATAACTAAAAGTAAATTTAACAGAGCTATATATAGTGCCTTAAGAGCATATTAGCATTGGAATGAGACATTCATGGCTCAGCCATCCATTGATCTATTAATTCACAGGAACACGGAGGGCTGTGGTTCCTGCTGTCCCTTCTCACACTACATACAAGAGCAGATACTTATCCACTATTGTACAGCGGGAAAAAAATAATTCTGCAGGTATTCTGTTCCTTCCAGCTGATCCACAGTGGTCTATAGGAATTCCCATGCTGGGGCACAGTGGGAAAGTTGATATCAAACACATAATAGGACTTGAAGCCCACATCCAGTGCCCCAAGCAGTGTACTTTGCTCCAATGCCGGTCCGCTAATGACTGTAAATCCCTGTGAGCAGTCCCCAAGAGCCAACACAAATGGGTAGGTTCTGGTCACCTCTGCCTGGTGTAGGTACTCAACCATGTTGGACCCAACCTGTTAGAGAAATCTTTAGATTTTAGAATATGAGAACTTGTGCAAAGCATGGAGGCACACTGACAATGCCATCACACACACTGTATTTTGTATATTTTATAGTCATTTACATCAATCAACACCCAATCCCTACATCTTCCATTCATTTGGGGCTGGGGCTCATAGGTTCATTTACACAACACTAACCACATTTCCATCCAACCATTTCATGAGGATGAATTACCTGACGCATGGAAAAAGTCACGAACGGGCTGATGGAAACATGAAGTGCCGGTACGATTTTATAAATGCCTACTGACAATTTGTTCGTTCGACACGGTGGGATCTTTTTGTGTCGTTAAAATTAATTGTGAGAAATGGCGGTGAAAACTCCTTTATGGGAAAATATTGGTATAATAACCATCATATCGAAGTAAACTTGGAGTCACGCGATGATATGGTGTGTGGTCCTCCCATTACGACTCAGGAAAGCATGCAGTTTATTAAGCTACAGATTAAATAAATGATACAAACTTCACAGGGTGGTGAATGTACAAGATGAAGAGCTTGATGCTCCTTTCCAATAAATATTGAGGGTCTTATTCTGGTGACATGATGATCGATGCTTGGCTCCTGTTTGACAAATAAAAAATAATATTGCTCTTATCCATAATAATCTCATAGGTACTGTAGGTAGCCTACCCCCACTGTGTGTGAGCTGTTGGCTAGATGGCATGTGCCAAGACCAGAGTGGGCACATTTGGTATATATATTTACTTAAAAAAATAAATAAATACCTTTATTTAACCAGGTAGGCTAGTTGAGAACAAGTTCTCATTTACAACTGCGGCCTGGCCAAGATAAAGCAAAGCAGTTCGACACATACAACAACACAGAGTTACACATGGAATAAACAAACATACAGTCAATAATACAGTAGAAAAAGTTTATATACTGTGTGCAAATGAGGTAGGATAAGGGAGGTAAGGCAATAAATAGACCATGGTGGCGAAGTAATTACAATATAGCAATTAAACACTGGAATGGTAGATGTGCAGAAGATGAATGTGCAAGTAGAGATACTGGGGTGCAAAGGAGCAAGATAAATAAATACAGTATGGGGATGAGGTAGTTGGATGGGCTATTTACAGATGAGCTATGTAGAGGTGCAGTGATCTGTGAGCTGCTCTGACAGCTGGGGCTTAAAGCTAGTGAGGGAGATATGAGTCTCCAGCTTCAGTGATCTTTGCAGTTCGTTCCAGTCATTGGCAGCAGAGAACTTGAAGGAGAGGTGGCCGAAGGAAGAATTGGCTTTGGGGGTGACCAGTGAGATATACCTGCTGGAGCGTGTGCTACAGGTGGGTGCTGCTATGGTGACTAGTGAGCTGAGATAAGGCGGGGCTTTACCTAGCAGAGACTTGTAGATGACCTGGAGCCAGTGGGTTTGGCGACGAGTATGAAGCGAGGGCCAGCCAACGAGAGCGTACAGGTCGCAGTGGGGCTTTGGTGACAAAACGGATGGTACTATGATAGACTGCATCCAATTTGTTGAGTAGAGTGTTGGAGGCTATTTTGTAAATGATATCGCCGAAGTCGAGGATCGGTAGGATGGTCAGTTTTACGAGGGTGTGTTTGGCAGCATGAGTGAAGGATGCTTTGTTGCGAAATTAAATTTTGGATTGGAGATGCTTAATGTGAGTCTGGAAGGAGAGTTTACAGTCTAACCAGACACCTAGGTATTTGTAGTTGTCCACATATTCTAAGTCAGAACCGTCCAGAGTACTGATGCTGGACGGGCGGGCAGGTGCGGGCAGCGATCGGTTGAAGAGCATGCATTTAGTTTTTCTTGCATTTAAGAGCAGTTGGAGGCCACGGAAGGAGAGTTGTATGGCATTGAAGCTCGTCTGGAGGTTAGTTAACACAGTGTCCAAAGAAGGGCCAGAGGTATACAGAATGGTGTCGTCTGCGTAGAGGTGGATCAGAGAATCACCAGCAGCAAGAGCGACATCATTGATGTATACAGAGAAAAGAGTCGGCCCGAGAATTGAACCCTGTGGCACCCCCATAGAGACTGCCAGAGGTCCGGACAACAGGCCATCCGATTTGACACACTGAACTATCAGAGAAGTAGTTGGTGAACCAGGCGAGGCAATCATTTGAGAAACCAAGGCTGTTGAGTCTGCCGATAAGAATGTGGTGATTGACAGAGTCAAAGTCTTGGCCAGGTCGATGAATACAGCTGCACAGTAATGTCTCTTATCGATGGCAGTTATGATATCGTTTAGGACCTTGAGCATGGCTGAGGTGCACCCATGACCAGCTCTGAAACCAGACTGCATAGCGGAGAAGGTACGGTGGGATTCAAAATGGTCGGTAATCTGTTTTTTTAACCTGGCTTTCGAAGACCTTAGAAAGGCAGGGTAGGATAGATATAGGTCTGTAACAGTTTGGGTCTAGAGTGTCTCCCCCTTTGAAGAGGAGGATGACCGCGGCAGCTTTCCAATCTTTGGGAATCTCAGACGATACGAAAGAGAGGTTGAACAGGCTAGTAATAGGGGTTGCAACAATTTCGGAAGATCATTTTAGAAAGAGGGTCCAGATTGTGTAGCCCGGCTGATTTGTAGGGATCCATATTTTGCAGCTCTTTCAGAGCATCAGCTATCTGGATGTGGGTGAAGGAGAAATGGGGGAGGCTTGGGCAAGTTGCTGTGGGGGGTGCAGGGCTGTTAACCGGGGCAGGGGTAGCCAGGTGGAAAGCATGGCCAGCCGTAGAAAAATGCTTATAGAAATTCTCAATTATAGTGGATTTATTGGTGGTGACAGTGTTTCCTAGCCTCAGTGCAGTGGGCAGCTGGGAGGATGTGCTCTAATTCTCCATGGACTTTAGTGTCCCAGAACTATTTTGAGTTTGTGCTACAGGATGAAATTTTCTTTTTGAAAAAGCTAGCTTTAGCTTTCCTAACTGCCTGTGTTTATTGGTTCCTAACTTCCCTGAAAAGTTGCATGTCACGGGGGCTATTCGATGCTAATGCAGAATGCCACAGGATGTTTTTGTGCTGGTCAAGGGCAGTCAGGTCTGGAGAGAACCAAGGGCTATATCTTTTCCTGGTTCTACATTTTTTGAATGGGGCATGCTTATTTAAGATGGTGAGGAAAGCCCTTTAAAGAACAACCAGGCATCCTCTACTGACGGAATGAGGTCATTATCCTTCCAGGATACCCGGGCCAGGTCGATTAGAAAGGCCTGCTCGCTGAAATATTTTAGGGAGCGTTTGACAGTGATGAGGGATGGTCGTTTGACTGCAGACCCATTACGGATGCAGGCAATGATCGCTGAGATCTTGGTTGAAAACAGCAGAGGTGTATTTGGAGGGCAAGTTGGTTAGGATGATATCTATGAGGGTGCCCGTGTTTACGGATTTGGGGTTGTACCTGGTTCCTTGATTATTTGTGTGAGATTGAGGGCATCTAGCTTAGATTGTAGGATGGCCGGGGTGTTAAGCATGTCCCAGTTTACGTCACATAGCAACACGAGCTCTGAAGATAGATGGGGGCAATCAATTCACATATGGTGTCCAGGGCACAGCTGGGGGCAGAGGGTCGTCTATATCAAGCGGCAACGGTGAGACTTGTTTCTGGAAAGGTGGATTTTTAAAAGTAGAAGCTCGAATTGTTTGAGTACAGACCTGGATAGTAAGACAGAACTCTGCAGGCTATCTCTGCAGTAGATTGCAACCCCGCCCCCTTTGGCAGTTCTATCTTGTCGGAAAATGTTATAGTTAGGGATGGAAATTTCAGGGTTTGTACACAACAGTTTGTCACAAAACCATCAGTAAAGTTGAAAATGTGATGGAAATCCATTTCACTTGCATCTTTTAATTCGGTAAATTTAACGGCAAAAGTAATTTACGTGCACTATGTCATCACACACAGCCTTTTATTCACAAAAAGTCTGTTTGCTGGAAACATCTCCGGTGAGAAAATGTGCATATTGTTTAATGCAGATTTGAGAATATTCGCATGAAAATCTGTCGCAAATGGGATGGAAACCTTCCTAATGTCTTAGAGTGTGCAGTTGTGCGTTACAGATTTTGGAATGGTGT
The DNA here is from genome assembly GCF_045679555.1 of Salvelinus alpinus. Classification (NCBI taxonomy): domain Eukaryota; kingdom Metazoa; phylum Chordata; class Actinopteri; order Salmoniformes; family Salmonidae; genus Salvelinus; species Salvelinus alpinus. The sequence continues at coordinate 10,358,037 of NC_092109.1, forward strand.
TTCTTTCATTCAAGGTTTACAAAATGCCATCATCTAATTTACTCATCAATCTCCCTTTGCCTATGCACTATTTAAACTTACAGGCTGCAAGTCAATGAAGGACTTTCTGGTCTCATTGAAGCTGGGTCGGAATGTCTTCCTGCCTATTTTGTAGACTGGTGTTGGGAGGACCACTGTGACGTCACCTTGTGTATCTGGAGAGATGAATTTTTAGTGAATAACTTGATTATAAATGATCATCTGAGGCACCACCAGCAGGGTCATTTCAAACAATACTTGCACTTTGAAGAAAAAATCTTAGGCCTGCTTCTCTCTGGACTGGCGAAGCAAAGTTTTTTGTCCTTGAAGACTGTGATCCAGTTATCAGTGAGTTTCCCCAAGCAGTCCAGGTTTAAAATGTAGAAGTCCTGAGCAATCTGTAGTAAAGCAAACAATACCATTTTTTGTATTATTTGATTTTACTTATTTTTTTTTACAAACAAAAACATACATTGCCAAAAACAATAGACAACTTTATATTTACATACTGTACATATCCACAAACATTAATGACATCACACTTGCTTGTGAGACTCTGCACCATATCACTTAAAATTGTGTTATTTTGTTGACAAACAATGACTTTTCCATTGCAGTCAATCACTAGTCAATCACTAGTCTGACTAACTACTAATTCTTGAAGTCCTCCTGATTTCAGAGTCTGGAATGGCTCTTTGACTGTCTTGGCCCCATTCTGTCTGGTCCACGGAGCCCTCTGGATCGCGGTCTCCTTCATGTTCCTGGTTTGCAGGCCAGATTTTGTTCAGTCACTTGGTCATCTGGGCTGCCCTCTCACATTTGACTCTGTTGTGAGCAGAAAGAATTCAATTAATTATAAATTCCTTTTAACAATCAGTTTTCAAAATAGACAAATCTTTCAGCGCCCGGGGAGCAGTTGTTGTTGGGGGTTAACTGCCTTGCTCAAGGGTTGAATGGCAGATTTTTCCACCTTGCTGGCTCTGGGATCTGAACCAGCGACCTATCAGTTATTGGCCAAACACGCTTAACCACTAGGCTTAACCGCTAGGGTGGAGATCTTAAGGGATAGTTTCACCAACATTTCTAAATTAAGTACTTTGAGGGAAGCCAGGTCAAATGGTTGAACAAAGGCAAGGGAGTGAGGAAGGCAAGGGAGTGAGGAAAGAGCAAAATGTATAGGAGCAGCAGTAGTTTCGAGCTTAGAAAGGCAGGCCAGTATTCAACCCCCCCAAGCTGCCTGCAGGGAAACCTGCGGGGAGCGATCTGTCAGCCAGAGGGTTACCAGTACAATATCGCTGTATACTACCTACTGCTGTTGTTCCCTTGAGCAAGGCACTTTACCCCTAAGTGCCCATGAGCTGCTCACAGCCTGTGATGTGTGTGTTGTGTGTCAGGTTGGTCACTGTGACAGAATATCTGTACAAATGACCATTAAAGCAAGTATGGTCAAATGAAGTCCAGACTATCCATGGTAGTTGTGCATGTAATGTACCTAGTCACAAGGTTCTAAGAGGCTCTGGTGAAGTTAAGTCTTTAAAGTTTCCATTAAGGTTGCACTATTGGCTATCGATGACAATGTGGAAGAAGTAGATGATGTTTTTCACAGGGTCAATGAAAATCAGTGTTTGAAAATCAGCTCTGTCCATACTCTCAAAAATGAATTTCTCAGTTTTCCTTATCCTCCAAGTTTGGAATCAAAGAGGTCAGGTTCCACTTATCCAGTGTATCTTTACAAAGCTGTCCATTCATTGGCCTTAACCTCTGCATTTAAGTATATAAATAAATAAATGTTAGAAACATAGCTAGCTAAACTAAATTGGCTACAACAAATTTAAGATAAACTCTTTTTTACCTGTATTTAACTAGGCAAGTCAGTTAAGAACAAATTCATATTTTCAATGACGGCCAAGGAACAGTGACTGCCTTGTTCAGGGGTAGAACGACAGATTTGTACCTTGTCAGCTCGGGGATTTGAACTTGCAACCTTTTGGTTACTAGTCCAACGCTCTAACCACTAGGCTAACAGGAATTGCATCGATCCTCCTCAACTTCATAAGTCTGATTAAAGCTGCCACTGTCAGAAACCATTAAAAACCAATACAGTAACACTAGCTAACTCAATCAATCACCATGAACGCATGAGATAAGCCTGCCAAATAGCTTGGTTAAATTAACCCAGATGGAGAATAAATCAAATCTAGCTATGGTAATTTAGCTAGCCAGCTAATTTAACTAACTCTAGCTAACAAGTGAAACAGTGTCCAAGACAGTCCTGAAGAATTGTCAGACTTAGCTAGCTAACTTTACAGACACTGTCATAGTTAGTTAGCTAGCTAGCCAAACACCGACAAAAAAAAACATATATTTTGTTATATTCCACAACAACACTTCCGTAAGCTAGAGTTGCGAGCATGGTCGCGAGGCTAACGTTCAAGCTAACGTTAGTTAGGTACCTTATTATGATAGTACAACCTATTTTACCTGAATGACCATCAAATTCATAATTTGCAATGGTTTTCAGTCAACCAAAAACACTTAGTCTGTCGAAATAACTTTAGCTGTTTTCCACTCGTCAGTCACTCGGTCGCATTAGAACTAGAATACTTGCAAGTATTCTGGTGGATTTCACGCGCTGGTGGTGTGAGAATTAACCCACTGGCTCGGTCAAATATCGATAACACAGCACGAACAACCCAACCTTGCTGTATTTACAGAAAACAACCCAACTATTAACCCAATGCCTGCAACCCAGCAATTGGGTCATCCAAACAACCCAACATTTTTTTGTGTAACTTACCTCTCAAAGCCATGCATGCAAGAAGCCTTTACCTGTCTGGTGCACACATATTTATCTGCCCTCAGTTTGATTGAAAGCCTCAATCTGTATTTTTGCCTGGTACTTGATTGCATCTAGAAATAGAGAAGGAACGACACGTTCAAGATTATAGTGATGGGCATTCCGGCTCTTTTCAGTGAGCCGGCTCGTTCGACTCAGCTCACCAAAAAGAGCCGGTTCTTTTGGGTCCCAAACGGCTCTTTAAAAAAAAACTATTGTATTTTTTCAAGTCAAACAGTTTGCGATAGTTTGACTATGATTGGTGTTAAAAACAAATCAAATTAAATTATTAAATGAAATCATATTCTACCTTAACCACAATGTATTTAAAACTGCATTGGTTTGTTATGAAAAAGAATGCTATTAAAAATGTGCATTTAAAGTATTTAATGTATATAAACAAAATGCATATAAATCTAACCATTCAAAACGAATACAATCTGAACAACATAATAATAGAATATTGCACCATATCAAAGAAAAATAAATAACAATGTGCAAAACTGCAGCATCCCAGTTAGTTCTCTATTTCTAGATGCAATCAAGTACCAGGCAAAAATACAGATTGAGGCTTTCAATCAAACTGAGGGCAGAGAAATATGTGTGCACCAGACAGGTAAAGGCTTCTTGCATGCATGGCTTTGAGACTCAAACATTAAACTGGTCCCTCTTTTCTCTCTCTTCTTTATTGCCATGTTATAACCAGCAGCACACAGCAATGCTGACCATATTTTGCGTTTATGAGAGATTTGCATTCAGAAATGCAAGCTGCCTCACTTTTGAGGGGCTGATGTGGTTTCTTCTCTCAGTAATTATGGGTGTCCATCAACTCTGTCACATGTCCTGTGGTTACATTTGCTTCTCTCTGGCGACTGGCTGTGATTCGCTGCAGACCCTTACACAGGACTATCATTTTTGAGGCTGTCACATAGCTGAAAAGAAAGAACAGTAACTTATTAGTTCAAGTTCATGTTTTGTTTACTGATACTACATTCTACTGCTGCTCATATACATTTATAATACTGGATTAAATAATGATATAGTAATAACTGCTTACTGTACCTCTCTCCGCTGATCTCCACAGTGACCTGCTCAAAGGGTTCCAGGACTCTGCACACCTCCTCCACCACCTCCCATTCCTCTTGGGTCAGAGCATCAACAGGTGTATTGACAATGGCCAGGGTAGAGATGAGGGTATCCTTTGACTCAAGAAACCGCTTCAACGTATAAAATGTTGAATTCCACCTTGTAGTGCAGTCTTGTTTAGGCCTCAGCTCAGGCATCCCCATCTGGCGTTGTGTACACTTTAGTTGTTCAGCACCTACTGTGCTCCTGTGGAAGTATTCCACAGCTGCTTTCACTTTGTCCACAGTGGGCTTCATCACCTTCAGAGCATATCTTACAATCAGGTTGATTGTGTGGGCAAGACATGGATGATGGGTCCATTTTAAAATGTTCATTGCTTTGGTTATGTTAGCTGCATTGTCACTAACACAACAGACCACTTTTCCTGGATTCCCCACTCTACTACTCCCTTGGATTTCCTCCCGGACCTGCTTACCTTGTCCCAACCCCTCTCGCTCGCTTCCAAAGCATCTGGTCTTTGCCTAAACCTTAATAAGCGTGAACTGTTTGCTGTTAAAGACTGTGTGATACCCTCTATATGCAATATTTCAGTCAAGGAAAAAGTAACATACCTTGGGATTACCATAACTAAGGATCAAGAGGAAAGATGCTCATTCAATTTTATACCTATTTTTGATAAAAACAAAAAGAAGTTGATCCATTGGTTGCAGAGGGATTCATCCTTGAAAGGTTGAGTAATGCTTTCTAAAGCTGAAGGTATCTCAAGACTTACTTATGTAGCCCAGTCCCTACATCTTGACAACAAAATAGGTAAAGCGGTTGGCCAGATGCTTTTCAACTTCATCTGGAAAAATCATACACGTTAATTGGGGCGGCAGGTAGCCTAGTGGTTAGAGCGGTGGGCCAGTAACTGAAAGGTTGCTAGATTGAATCTCTGAGCTGACAAGGTAAAAAAATATGTCGTTCTGCCCCTAAACAAGGCACTGTTCCTAAGCCATCATTGTAAATAAACATTTGTTCTTAAGTGACTTGCCTAGTTAAATAAAGGATAAATAAAAAAGTATTAAGAAATCTGTCGTTGTGAATATGGTGGTCTCCATTTATTTATTTTTTCCTACTTTGAATAATAGTTAAGATAAATTGGGCTCAACATTTCTTAAAGAATCCAACTTCAATTTGGAATTTCATCCCTCATATCTTTTCCCGTTTTGGTGGCTTCTTCAATTTTATGTTACTTTGCAACTAAACTCAGCAAAAAAAGAAACGTCCCTTTTTCAGGACCCTGTCTTTCAAAGATAATTCGTAAAAATCCAGATAACTTCACAGATCTTCATTGTAAAGGGTTTAAACACTGTTTGCCATGCTTGTTCAATGAACTATAAACAATTAATGAACATGCACATGGAACGATCGTTATTAAGACACTAACAGCTTACAGATGGTAGGCAATTAAGGTCACAGTTCTGAAAACTTAGGACACTAAAGTGGCCTTTCTACTGACTCTGAAAAACACCAAAAGAAAGATGCCCAGGGTCCCTGCTCATCTGCGTGAACGTGCCTTAAGCATGCTGCAAGGAGGCATGAGTACTGCAGATGTGGCAATAAGGGCAATACATTGCAATGTCCGTACTGTGAGACGCCTAAGACAGCGCTACAGGGAGACAGGACGGACAGCTGATCGTCCTCGCAGTGGCAGACCATGTGTAACAACACCTGCACAGGATCGGTACATCTGAACATCACACCTGCGGGACAGGTACAGGATGGCAACAACAACTGCCCGAGTTACACCAGGAACGCACAATCCCTCCATCAGTGCTCAGACTGTCCGCAATAGGCTGAGAGAGGCTGTACTGAGGGCTTGTAGGCCTGTTGTAAGGCAGGTCCTCACCAGACATCACCGGCAACAACGTCACCTATGGGCATAAACCCACCGTCGCTGGACCAGACAATACTGGCAAAAGGTGCTCTTCACTGATGAATCGCGGTTTTGTCTCAACAGGGGTGATGGTTGGATTTGCGTTTATCGCCGAATGAATGAGCGTTACACCGAGGCCTGTACTCTGGAGCGGGATCGATTTGGAGGTGGAGGGTCCATCATGGTCTGGGGCGGTGTGTCACAGCATCATTGGACTGAGCTTGTTGTCATTGCAGGCAATCTTAACGCTGTGCGTTACAGGAAAGACATCCTCCTCCCTCATGTAGTACCCTTCCTGCAGGCTCATCCTGACATGACCCTCCAGCATGACAATGCAACCAGCCATACTGTTCCTTCTGTGTGTGATTTCCTGCAAGACAAGAATGTCAGTGTTCTGCCGTGGCCAGCGAAGAGCCCGGATCTCAATCCCATTGAGCACATCTGGGACCTGTTGGATCGGAGGGTGAGGACTAGGGCCATTCCCTCCAGAAATGTCCGGGAACTTGCAGGTGCCTTGGAAGATTTTTCAATATCTCACCTCACAGCAAGAACTGGCAAATCTGGTGCAGTCCATGAGGAGGAGATGCACTGCAGTACTTAATGCAGCTGGTGGCCACACCAGATACTGACTGTTACTTTTGAACCTCCCCCCCCCTTTGTTCAGGGACACATTATTCCATTTCTGTTAGTCACATGTCTGTGGAATTTGTTCAGTTTATGTCTCAGTTGTTGAATCTTGTTATGTTCATACAAATATTTACAAATGTAAAGTTTGCTGAAAATAAACGTGGTTGAAAGTGAGAGGATGTTTCTTGTTGCTGAGTTTATAACATTGATAAGATTCCTACAAAATGATCTGCTTTTCATAGACAAGTATTCTTAGGTCGTTGATATATATTTTCTAAATCCCCGCATAGGTATTTCATTTGGAACAATAAGGATCTTTTGTATAGAAACAAGTCATTTTTTAAGAACTGGTTCAGTAATCATATCCTGCTGGTGAGTCAACTTTTTAATGCAGAAGGATTGTTACTCAATTATGAGGAATTTTTATCTCGTTACAATATCTGTTACACCTAGGGAGTTCGCCATAGTCTTTGATGCCATTCCATCTGGAACTCTCATGTTGTTTAGAGGTGTAACCATACCTCACCTTCTTCACCTACCCTTGCTTAAATCAGTTGACTCACCAATAGGAAAAATGTGTTTCTCCTTGCTCCCTCAGAACAACAGCTCTATACGTGCTTTATTTCAAATGGATATTGTATCCATTCCTTATGTCACAACTTACTGGAATACATTTGTCAATAATATCTGTTGGAAAAAAGCCTGGTTATTACCACACAAATACCTGCTTGTTAACAAGGTCAAAGAGGTCTCTTTCAGAATGATCCATAAGTATTACCCTGCGAATCATTACCTAAAGAAACAAAAAAAATACATTAACATTAACTGTACTATTTGTTTTGACCATCCAGAATGAGTTTTGCATTTATTTTGGCATTGTCTACATGTAAAAAAAATTATGGAAAGATATTCACAGTTTTATAATCGTTAATATTCTTGATGACTTTTGTTTGTTATGGGAGAATGTGCTGCTCGGTTCCCTTAACTATAATAAGGATAAAGAAAAACTATTTTACCTCATGAATCTAATTGTGCTAATGGAAAAATGTCATATTCATAAATGTAAATTCACTAATAAAAAACCACTCTCCGTGTTTTCTATAAGGAATTCAAGCAGTACATCAAGACCATTCAACATTCTTCTAATAAGAAAGCTGTTAAAACAATGTGTTTTTTAAGGTCTTTGTATAATGTGTAATGTGTTGTACCCTCTAGCATATGTTATCATTGTCTGTTTGTATACTTCTTGTATGTATACTGATTTTTCTGCAATATATACAGATTTTTTTTATCAAGATGAGCTAGCTACTCGTTTTTAAAGCAATGGAAGATGAATTGTTACAAAGAATGAATGTATGGGCTACATTTATGAGAATAATACATGTATTTACTTACCTTACATTACTTTATCCCCCCAAAATGTGCTATGAGTGAGTGCACCACAAACATACTGTATACGTGTCTACACTGACATTTTCAACCTCTCCCTGACCGAGTCTGTAATACCAACATGTTTTAAGCAGACCACCATAGTCCCTGTGCCCAAGAACACTAAGGTAACCTGCCTAAATGACTACCGACCCATAGCACTCACGTCTGTAGCCATGAAGTGCTTTGAAAGGCTGGTCATGACTCATATCAACACCATTATCCCAGAAACCCTAGACTTGCTCCAATTTGCATACCGCCCCAACAGATCCACAGATGATGCAATCTCCACACTGCCCTTTCCCACCTGGACAAAAGGAACACCTATGTGAGAATGCTATTCATTGACTACAGCTCAGCGTTCAACACCATAGTGCCCTCAAAGCTCATCAATAAGCTAAGGACCCTGGGACTAAACACCTCCCTCTACAACTGGATCCTGGACTTCCTGAAGGGCCACTCCCAGGTGGTAAGGGTAGGTAACAACACATCCGCCACGCTGATCCTCAACACAGGGGCCCCTCAGGGTTGCGTGCTCAGTCCCCCTCCTGTACTCCCTGTTCACTCATGACTGCATGGCCAGGCACGACTCCAATACCATAATTAATTTTGCCGATGTTACAACAGTGGTAGGCCTGATCACCGACAATGACGAGACAGCCTATAAGGAGGAGGTCAGAGACCTGGTCCTGTGGTGCCAGGACAACAACCTTTCCCTCAACCTGATCAAGACAAAGGAGATGATTTTTGGACTACAGGAATAGGAGGACCGAGCACACCCCATTCTCATTGACGGGGCTATAGTGGAGCAGGTTGAGAGCTTCAAGTTCCTTGGTGTTCACATCACCAACAAACTGACATGGTCCAAGCACACCAAGACAGTTGTGAAGAGGGCACGACAAAACCTATTCACCCTCAGGAGACTGAAAAGATGTGTTATCCTCAAAAGGTTCTACAGCTGCACCATCGAGAGCATCCTGACTGGTTGCATCACTGCCTGGTATGGCAACTGCTCGGCCTCCGACCGCAAGGCACTACAGAGGGTAGGGCGTTCAGCCCAGTACATCACTGGGGCCAATTTTCTTGCCATCCAGGACCTCTATAATAGGCGGTGTCAGAGGAAGGCCCTAAGTCATAGACTGTTCTCTCTGATATCGCACGGCAAGCGGTACAGAGTGCCATGTCTAGGTCCAAGAGGCTTCTAAACAGCTTCTACCCCCAAGCCATAAGACTCCTGAACATCTAATCTAATGGCAACACAGACTATTTGCATTGCCCCCCCCCCCTCTTTTACGCTGCTGCTACTCTGTTATTATCTATGCATAGTCACTTTAATAACTCTACCTACATGTACAAATTACCTCAATTACCTTGACTAACCGGTGCCCCCGCACATTGACTCTATATACAGGGGGTACTGGTACAGTCTCGCTATTGTTATTTTACGGCTGCTCTTTAACTACCTGTTACTTTTATTTCTTATTCATATTTGTTAAACTGCATTGTTGGTTAGGGTCTTGTAAGTAAGCATTTCACTGTAAGGTGTTGTATTCGGCGCATGTGACTAATAAAACTTCATTTGATTTGATATCTGAAGTGAAATAGAATGGTAAACACAGCTATAAGACTGTTTCCACCAGGCTAGGTTATGAAGGTGAAACTGTTTTGACCTTTAACCCGGTCAAATGTCACCAACCTGATTCAATTGTATTCCCTGTTCCATTTATAGGAATGCTCACAGCGAGGGCATGTCTGCGTGAAGCTGAGCCTCCCCTTGCTGGTCTTCTCTATGTTGCATGTTTGGCATGCTAACTGGACAACTCTCGAACCACTGCAGCAGGCAATCCTCATAAAGAATGCACTTCCTCATCTTATGAGGTATTATTAACTGGGAAGGCATGTGACAGGGTGATACAATAGACAGCGGTAAATTGCATTTTGTTATAAAGAAAGGACAAAGCTTTTTGTTAATGCACTTCACAACCAAAATGACTCTATTTGTATCTGCTTGGCTGGGTAATTAATCTACTAGTTGATCAAACTGGGTATTTTTTTATACAACTTTTCACATAACACACATTACCATTGTTGATGAAGCCATCTGTGTCATCAGGGCAGTAACTCGGGTCAAGCTAATGCTAGCTAGTCACTAGTTACCACAGCAACAATGTCACAAAGGCTGCCTATTTCTACAATTGATCTTCTTAAAATTGGATTTTAAACCCTAACCCTAACCACACTGAAAACCTTATGCCTAACCCCAACCTTAAATTAAGACGTAAAAGCAAATGTATGTTTTAATTCATTTTTACGATATAGCCAATTTTGACTTTTTGGCTGTGGTAACTAGTGGAAACTCTAATTCTACGCTTTACAGATGTAGACTGACTGTACTGCCAGATTGGGTCAGGGGGAGCAGGCGATCCGTGTTAAACAAAGGGGGACAAGAGATTTTAATTGTTTTGCTCTCAAGAAAAGGGCTCCATTGAAAGGAGTGATTACTGGGGTAGTGGTAAATGTGAAAGTTGACCAACTGAAGGGGAAAGGTAAACTGGGATACATAGTTAGTTGTACAACTGAATGCATTCAACTGAAATGTGTCTTCTGCACTTATCGCAACCCCTCCGAATCAGAGAGGTGCGGAAGGCTGCCTTAATCGACATCCACGTCATCGCCGCCCGGGGAACAGTGTTTGTGATGCTTGTCGTTTGGTGTGACGCAGACAGGGTGGCATGAGTGGTGGGACAGAAGAGTTGTCTGTTCTTTTGAGTTTGATATTGAGTCTTTGCCTGACAAAGTGACGTTAGAATATATGTTATCCTGCACTAACTTCTGTGCTGAATACATTAAGTTGTTACAGGTGTCAAGCTTAGGGCATGTGGCAGCAGTGTGTAGGAGGGAGGTTCTTAGGTGTGAAAAGTGTGCAGAAGGGCATGAGACAAAATAATGTTTGGCACTGGGGAAAGTAGTGGTATGTGTTAATTGTAGAAGTGCCTATGGGGCTGACTTGCTGACCACACCGGTCACATGTTATTCAATCATTGCACACAGACTGCTTGCACGCGCCAACGAGCGTCTGCATTGCCAGGCGCTAAAATAGAAGTTGATTCTATTTGTGACGCAGAATGCGCTGCAAGTCCTGCCTCTCCCATCTCCTCATTGGTTTTTAGAAGCATATACCCACGTGCCATCTTCTCATTGGTTTTTAGGAACATATACCCACGTGGGTGATTGAAAGATGAACTGAGGTCGGTTGTGGTAATGCACCTTAGTTTCCAATCGCCATATAAAGTCCAAAGAAAAAAAAGAAGCCTGGAAGGAGGAGAGATGACTAGAAACATTTCGGTTGACCGTTTTGTGTGGATTAATTGTCGGAGTAGAGGACCTTGTGCATTTCAGGTAAAATAACAACTCAATGTTTATATCCCAGGACAAATTAGCTAGCAACTGCAAGCTAGCTAAATTGCCATACATGTTTAATGCTTTTCGACCTGCCCCAAATTAATATAATTGGTTCAGAGTTTGTTTTGATATTTCAACCTGCGTGTCGTGATCGCGTTTGGTGTGGCGGGGACAAAATCAATTTGCGCACGATGGCGTTTTGGGCATGGTGTGAGGATTAGAAATGTCAGGTGCGAGAGAGGCAGATTGAGGTTTCCAGGGTTTCAATAGTGCAGAAATTGTCATATGCTGAGGTAGTGAAGAAAGTAGAGGAATATAGGTCAAGGGGGAGGGATCCTGAGAGGAGTGGTGTGAGAAGTGGATCTGTACCAGTACAGAGGGATAGGCCATCAAGTGATATATGCTTCAGAAACACTGTATTTTTAGCATGTATAGCAATGGTTATCAACTGTACTGCAATAAGTTGCAGAAAGTTGAGGTTGTGGTGGCAGCTGCAGAGAGGTATTTGGGTGTACGAGACTTGACGTCAGAAGAGTTACAGAGTGTGTTGAGTGGCAGTGTCCCGTCCTTTCAGGTTGTTGGCCTGAGGTAGGCCTAGAAATATTTAAACGGCGGAGAGGGTGGTGGGTTTTTAGTGAGTGTAGGGTTAGATGGTAGGGTATTTGTTTATTTTTTTAAAATTTGCAAGCAAAGTATAAGGGAGTCTAGTAGTGGCAGTAATGCAACACTTATTGGATGCCAACTGCCATTAAACCTCATCAAAGAAGAAGCTCCAGATTGGATTAGATTCAGGCAGGTTGACGCAGTTATGGTTTGTTGCATTAGCTACCACTAAATCAAATCAAATCAAATCAAATCAAATTTTATTAGTCACATACACATGGTTAGCAGATGTTAATGCGAGTGTAGCGAAATGCTTGTGCTTCTAGTTCCGACAATGCAGTAATAACCAACAGTAATCTAACCTAACAATTCCACATTACTACCTTACACACACACACAAGTGTAAAGGGATAAAGAATATGTACATAAAGATATATGAATGAGTGGTGGTACAGAACGGCATGGCAGATGCAGTAGATGGTATAGAGTACGGTATATACATATGAGATGAGTACTGTAGGGTATGTAAACATAAAGTGGCATAGTTTAAAGTGGCTAGTGGTACATGTATTGCATAAAGATGGCAAGATGCAGTAGATGATATAGAGTACAGTATATATACATATGAGATGGGTAATGTAGGGTATGTAAACATTGTATTAAGTGGCATTGCTTAAAGTGGCTAGTGGTACATTTTTACATAATTTCCATCAATTCCCATTTTTAAAGTGGCTGGAGTTGAGTCAGTATGTTGGCAGCGGCCGCTAAATGTTAGTGGTGGCTGTTTAACAGTCTGATGGCCTTGAGATAGAAGCTGTTTTTCAGTCTCTCGGTCCCTGCTTTGATGCACCTGTACTGACCTCGCCTTCTGGATGATAGCGGGGTGAACAGGCAGTGGCTTGGGTGGTTGTTGTCCTTGATGATCTTTATGGCCTTCCTGTGACATCGGGTGGTGTAGGTGTCCTGGAGGGCAGGTAGTTTGCCCCCGGTGATGCGTTCTGCAGACCTCACTACCCTCTGGAGAGCCTTACGGTTGTGGGCGGAGCAGTTGCCGTACCAGGCGGTGATACAGCCCGACAGGATGCTCTCGATTGTGCATCTGTAGAAGTTTGTGAGTGCTTTTGGTGACAAGCCGAATTTCTTCAGCCTCCTGAGGTTGAAGAGGCGCTGCTGCGCCTTCTTCACAACGCTGTCTGTGTGGGTGGACCAGTTCAGTTTGTCCGTGATGTGTACACCGAGGAACTTAAAACTTTCCACCTTCTCCACTACTGACCCGTCGATGTGGATAGGGGGGTGCTCCCTCTGCTGTTTCCTGAAGTCCACAATCATCTCCTTTGTTTTGTTGACGTTGAGTATGAGGTTATTTTCCTGACACCACACTCCGAGGGCCCTCACCTCCTCCCTGTAGGCCGTCTCGTCGTTGTTGGTGATCAAGCCTACCACTGTAGTGTCATCCGCAAACTTGATGATTGAGTTGGAGGCGTGCATGGCCACGCAGTCGTGGGTGAACAGGGAGTACAGGAGAGGGCTCAGAACGCACCCTTGTGGGGCCCCAGTGTTGAGGATCAGCGGGGTGGAGATGTTGTTACCTACCCTCACCACCTGGGGGCGGCCCGTCAGGAAGTCCAGGACCCAGTTGCACAGGGCGGGGTCGAGACCCAGGGTCTCGAGCTTGATGACGAGTTTGGAGGGTACTATGGTGTTAAATGCTGAGCTGTAATCGATGAACAGCATTCTCACATGGGTATTCCTCTTGTCCAGATGGGTTAGGGCAGTGTGCAGTGTGGTTGCGATTGCGTCGTCTGTGGACCTATTGGGTCGGTAAGCAAATTGGAGTGGGTCTAGGGTGTCCGGTAGGGTGGAGGTGATATGGTCCTTGACTAGACTCTCAAAGCACTTCATGATGACGGAAGTGAGTGCTACGGGGCGGTAGTCGTTTAGCTCAGTTACCTTAGCTTTCTTGGGAACAGGAACAATGGTGGCCCTCTTGAAGCATGTGGGAACAGCAGACTGGGATAAGGATTGATTGAATATGTCCGTAAACACACCAGCCAGCTGGTCTGCGCATGCTCTGAGGACGCGGCTGGGAATGCCGTCTGGGCCTGCAGCCTTGCGAGGGTTAACACGTTTAAATGTTTTACTCACCTCGGCTGCAGTGAAGGAGAGCCCGCAGGTTTTGGTAGGGGGCCGTGTCAGTGGCACTGTATTGTCCTCAAAGCGGGCAAAAAAGTTGTTTAGCCTGTCTGGGAGCAAGACATCCTGGTCCTCGACGGGGCTGGTTTTCTTTTTGTAATCCGTGATTGACTGTAGACCCTGCCACATACCTCTTGTGTCTGAGCTGTTGAATTTCGACTCGATTTTGTCTCTGTACTGAGACTTAGCCTGTTTGATTGCCTTGCGGAGAGAATAGCTACACTGTTTGTATTCGGTCATGCTTCCGGTCACCTTGCCCTGGTTAAAAGCAGTGGTTCGCGCTTTCAGTTTCACGCGAATGCTGCCGTCAATCCACGGTTTCTGGTTTGGGAATGTTTTTATCGTTGCTGTGGGTACGACATCGTCAATGCACTTCCTAATGAACTCGCTCACCGAATCAGCATATTCGTCAATATTGTTGTTGGACGCGATGCGGAACATATTCCAATCCGCGTGATCGAAGCAGTCTTGAAGCGTGGATTCAGATTGGTCGGACCAGCGTTGAACAGACCTGAGCGCGGGAGCTTGTTGTTTGAGTTTTTGTTTGTAGGCTGGAATCAACAAAATGGAGTCATGGTCAGCTTTTCCGAAAGGGGGGCGGGGGAGGGCCTTATAAGCGTCGCGGAAATTAGTATAACAATGGTCTAGTGTTTTTCCAGCCCTGGTAGCACAATCGATATGCTGATAGAATTTAGGGAGTTTTGTTTTTAGATTAGCCTTGTTAAAATCCCCAGCTACGATGAATGCAGCCTCAGGGTGTGTGGTTTCCAGTTTACAAAGAGTCAGATAAAGTTCGTTCAGGGCCATCGATGTGTCTGCTTGGGGGGGAATGTATACGGCTGTGATTATGATTGACGAGAATTCCACACTAGTGGAAACTCTAATTCTATGCTTTACAGATGTAGACTGTAATACCATACGAAACATTAGATATTTTACAAATTGGCATGTCCTGGATTTACAATTACTATGTTACATCTACACCTGAGTCCAGGTTGCAGCATGGGAATTCCAAGTTAGCGGTCCAAACACATAAAAGACACACCCTCATCCACTTACCCTCGCCTTATGCCCTTGGGGGAATCCCGTCGCCGTCTTGGAGGGCGGTCCAAATGATTAGCCAAGCAAGGGAAGTTTGCAACGAAAGCACCTCAGCCCTCGTTTTTAATCGGCTCTGCAGTTGTACAATTATGTTCACTCCGGGGACTGAAACTCCCCATAATTCAATTCGCGACGATTGTACATCTGCTAAGAAAAGTCAGTGAAAACTTAAAAACAACATTAATGGAGAAGTCAACATACATGTGTAAGTAAAAATGAATGCAAATAAGTTAGAAAGTGTGTTACTAATGCACATGATGGCACAAACACTAATCATGAAATGTAAACATGTTTTTGTTTTCTTCTTTTGGAAATTGTAGAAATAAAACATTTTCCTTCTTCAGAAGTTCCAGCTAGGCAGGCTAACGTTAGTTAGCTAATTAATTTGCTAGCAATCATACAGTAAGCCTATATTAATATTTAATATAAGTAGACATGCACTCATAATTGACTGTAGCGCATATAAAGCACCCACAAGCTAATGGTGGCTGAAAACACAATCATCACGGGATGAAGGAGTGACGGATTTCAGGCCAAGGGTGGTCCATTTAAAATCCATTCCTTCCTCCCTCGCCCTGCAAGTGTATACTCGTCAGACGTCATAACACGTCATCAGAAGTGTCCACTTAATTTGAGGGCTGAGGGGATAGGGTGTGTCTTAAGTGTTTGGACCGTAAACCCATGTCTTTTTTCGATGAACCGGAAATGTTGGCTCCATTCCCATGAAAGAGCCGTTCAGATGGCTCCCAAACACCTCTTCGTTCAGTAGTGCTTAAACATGTATGAAAAACCATGAAAAAATAGCAGATGTCTAAACTGTGAGTTGAAATACATTTTTAACTGACGAAATTAGCTCGCTGGTGTTGTTTTTTTACACAATGCAAAAATAAAGTGTGGACCATAATGAGGCTCTCTCGTCACTTGGACCTTTTGTTCCTGCAATGAGGAATTACCATCTTCCGAAAATGTTTTTATAACGTATCTACAGATAATCGTTCAAAAAGCAGTAGCCTGTAGCCTAGCTGTAGGCCTAAGCAAATCAGGGAGCCAAATGAACGGCTCTTTCACACATGCAATTTGGTTCCCGACGTTCACCAAAAAAGATCCGTTTAAAACGAGTCGTTAATTCACGAACGACCAATCACTAACTCATACAAGAAAGCAGAGAACACATTAGAAAGGATCGCACTGGGAGGATGCGAGGAGATACCGCTGACACATATACGAACCGCCAGCGAGAAGACCACTGACCCAGCCCGCAGCATTATCAATAATAACGTTACATAACCAGCAGTATAGACAATACACTTGTTTGAGCTATACGACCTAAGTTGTAATGAAGTAGTTAGCTAGTTATGCTAACATTACGTAAAACCTTATCTAGCTTCCTTGCCTAATCAAAAGTTAGGTACCTAGCTACATAAGCAGCAATAACGATATCTGACGTCGTTAGATAAGTTAAACCTTCTCAAGTTCTCCAATGTCACCCCACTACTCCGCACATTCCACTGGCTTCCAGTTGAAGCTCGCATCAACTAGGACAGCAGAGTCCTTGCCCATCTTCAAAAGACACTTGAAACCATACCTCTTCAGAGTATTTTAAATAATCCCCCTCAATTTGATTTGCGCATGGCTTTTGCCAAAAGGGGTATGATTTGTTGACATATTTGTAATTAAAACGCAACCTTAATTTACTCGTTGTGACTCACTGAGGTTCCAAACTCCTTTTTAGATGAGACTGACTTCATGTCAAATTATCCTATTTACACTTTGTAGTCAATTTTGGCACTAGAATAAATGTTTCTGACTCATTTTGATGCCACATTGACCGTTTTCAAAGGGATTAGTTACTTTTTAGTGGCAGTCGCTCTTTAAGAGCTTTGAGACCTGGAGCAGCTCATACTAGTGATGCAGTCTGGTCTCATAGAGTAGACGAAACATAGTAAAAGCAAATCCAAGACCCTCAAATGAGTACGGTATGTTATGGTTACATGAGACAGAAGGTTACTTAAGGCAAAAATTAAAGCACGGTGGATGGGTAAGCGTATAACGCGAACATCTAGTAACCCAAAGGTTGCATGTTGATGCTCATCATGGACAACTTTAGCATTTTGCCGAATTAGCAACTTCTTACTACTTTTTACCTACGTTGCAACTACAGTACTTAGCATTAGCTAACCCTTCCCCTAACCTTAACCCTAGCCTAGCTACGATTAGCTACCTAGCGAACGTTAGCATTCGCTACCTAGGTAATGTTAGCCACAACAAATTGGAATTCGTAACATATATACTTTTTGCGATTTCGTAACATATTGTACAAATTACAATTCTTCACAGATCACACAAAATGTAATTTGCAACATATCATGTGAAATGGATGATGGAGATTGACAAATGAATACATACCATACGAAACATTAGATATTTTACAAATTGGTATGTCCTGGATTTACAATTACTATGTTACATCTACACCTGAGTTCAGGTTGCAGCATGGGAATTCCAAGTTAGCGGTCCAAACACTTAAAAGACACACCCACATCCAATTACCCTCGCCTTATGCCCTTGGGGGAATCCCGTGGCCATCTGGGAGGGCGGTCCAAATGATTAGCCAAGCAAGGGAAGTTTGCAACGTAAGTCCCTCAGCCCTCGTTTTTAGTCGGCTCTGCGATTGTACAATTATGTTCACTCTGGGGCCTGAAACTCCCCATAATTAAATTCACAATGATTGTACATCCGCTAAGAAAAGTCAGTGAAAACTTTAAAACAACATCAATGGAGAAGTCAACATACAAGTGTAAATAAAAATGAATCCAAATAAGTTAGAAATTGTGCTACTAATGCACATGATGGCACAAACACTTCTCATAAAATGTAAATATGTTTTCTTTTGGAAATTGTAGAAATAAAACATTTTCCTTCCTCAGACGTTCTAGCTAGGCAGGCTAACGTTAGTTAGCTAATTAATTAGCTAGCGATCATACAGTAGGCGTAAATTAATAATTATATATTTAATGTAAGTAGACATGCACTCATCATTGACTGTAGCGCATATAAAGCACCCACAAGCCGCTGGTGGCTGAAAACAAAATCAAATCAAAGTTTATTTGTCACGCGTGCCGAATACAACAGGTGTAGTAGACCTTACAGTGAAACGCTTACTTACAGGCTCTAACAAATGGTGCAAGAAAAGGTATTAGATGAATAGGTAAGTAAAGAAATAAAACAACAGTAAAAAGACAGGCTATATACAGTTAGGAGGCTATAAAAGTAGCGAGGCTACATACAGACACCGGTTAGTCAGGCTGTTTGAGGTAGTATGTACATGAATGTATAGTTAAAGTGACTATGCATATATGATAAACAGAGAGTAGCAGCAGCATAAAAAGAGGGGTTGGGGGTGTGTTGGGGGGGCAATCATCGCGGGATGAAGGAGTGACGAATTTCCGGCCAAGGGTGGTCCATTTAAAATTCATTCCTTTCTCCCTCGCCCCTTGCCCTGTAAGTGTATACTCGTTAGACGTCATGACACGTCATCAGAAGTGTCCACTTAATTTGAGGGCAGAGGGGATAGTGTGTCTTTTAAGTGTTTGGACCGTAAACCCATGTCTTTTTTCGATGAACCGAAAATGTTGGCTCCATTCACATAAAAGAGCCGTTCAGATGGCTCCCAAACAGCTCTTCGTTCAGTAGTGCTTAAACATGTATGACAAACCATGAAAAAATAGCAGATGTCTAAACTGTGAGTTGAAATACATTTTTAACTGACGAAATTAGCTCGCTGGTGTTGTTTTTTTACACAATGCAAAAATAAAGTGTGGACCATAATGAGGCTCTCTCGTCACTTGGACCTTTTGTTCCTGCAATGAGGAATTACCATCTTCCGAAAATGTTTTTATAACGTATCTACAGATAATCGTTCAAAAAGCAGTAGCCTGTAGCCTAGCTGTAGGCCTAAGCAAATCAGGGAGCCAAATGAACGGCTCTTTCACACATGCAATTTGGTTCCCGACGTTCACCAAAAAAGATCCGTTTAAAACGAGTCGTTAATTCACGAACGACCAATCACTAACTCATACAAGAAAGCAGAGAACACATTAGAAAGGATCGCACTGGGAGGATGCGAGGAGATACCGCTGACACATATACGAACCGCCAGCGAGAAGACCACTGACCCAGCCCGCAGCATTATCAATAATAACGTTACATAACCAGCAGTATAGACAATACACTTGTTTGAGCTATACGACCTAAGTTGTAATGAAGTAGTTAGCTAGTTATGCTAACATTACGTAAAACCTTATCTAGCTTCCTTGCCTAATCAAAAGTTAGGTACCTAGCTACATAAGCAGCAATAACGATATCTGACGTCGTTAGATAAGTTAAACCTTCTCAAGTTCTCCAATGTCACCCCACTACTCCGCACATTCCACTGGCTTCCAGTTGAAGCTCGCATCAACTAGGACAGCAGAGTCCTTGCCCATCTTCAAAAGACACTTGAAACCATACCTCTTCAGAGTATTTTAAATAATCCCCCTCAATTTGATTTGCGCATGGCTTTTGCCAAAAGGGGTATGATTTGTTGACATATTTGTAATTAAAACGCAACCTTAATTTACTCGTTGTGACTCACTGAGGTTCCAAACTCCTTTTTAGATGAGACTGACTTCATGTCAAATTATCCTATTTACACTTTGTAGTCAATTTTGGCACTAGAATAAATGTTTCTGACTCATTTTGATGCCACATTGACCGTTTTCAAAGGGATTAGTTACTTTTTAGTGGCAGTCGCTCTTTAAGAGCTTTGAGACCTGGAGCAGCTCATACTAGTGATGCAGTCTGGTCTCATAGAGTAGACGAAACATAGTAAAAGCAAATCCAAGACCCTCAAATGAGTACGGTATGTTATGGTTACATGAGACAGAAGGTTACTTAAGGCAAAAATTAAAGCACGGTGGATGGGTAAGCGTATAACGCGAACATCTAGTAACCCAAAGGTTGCATGTTGATGCTCATCATGGACAACTTTAGCATTTTGCCGAATTAGCAACTTTGCAACTTCTTACTACTTTTTACCTACGTTGCAACTACAGTACTTAGCATTAGCTAACCCTTCCCCTAACCTTAACCCTAGCCTAGCTACGATTAGCTACCTAGCGAACGTTAGCATTCGCTACCTAGGTAATGTTAGCCACAACAAATTGGAATTCGTAACATATATACTTTTTGCGATTTCGTAACATATTGTACAAATTACAATTCTTCACAGATCACACAAAATGTAATTTGCAACATATCATGTGAAATGGATGATGGAGATTGACAAATGAATACATACCATACGAAACATTAGATATTTTACAAATTGGTATGTCCTGGATTTACAATTACTATGTTACATCTACACCTGAGTTCAGGTTGCAGCATGGGAATTCCAAGTTAGCGGTCCAAACACTTAAAAGACACACCCACATCCAATTACCCTCGCCTTATGCCCTTGGGGGAATCCCGTGGCCATCTGGGAGGGCGGTCCAAATGATTAGCCAAGCAAGGGAAGTTTGCAACGTAAGTCCCTCAGCCCTCGTTTTTAGTCGGCTCTGCGATTGTACAATTATGTTCACTCTGGGGCCTGAAACTCCCCATAATTAAATTCACAATGATTGTACATCCGCTAAGAAAAGTCAGTGAAAACTTTAAAACAACATCAATGGAGAAGTCAACATACAAGTGTAAATAAAAATGAATCCAAATAAGTTAGAAATTGTGCTACTAATGCACATGATGGCACAAACAC